>NC_060888.1:7592623-7882623 GCF_014805685.1 Silurus meridionalis
TCCTCTACCGCCTTCATCTCTTCTTTGAGCTCCCCTCTCATTCTCACTCTTCTTCTTCTTCTAACTCCTTCCATTTTTGTTGAAGACAGGTGAACTCACCTGCTGCCTTTTATAGCACACCTGAGTGCTGCGTTTTCAAATTAGCACATGTGTGCTTCCACACCTGGTAGATGTGTTTATCCAATTCGTTCATTAGTGTGGTAATTGGCAATCCGGTGCTTTGTAATTACAAGGAAGTAACCTCACAATCCTTATCTGTGTCTAAGGTGTGAAAATGTGTGTAGAGTTTTACAAATCACTGTGTGTAATGTTTTGCAAAAAGGGTGAAGCAGACATTGTGTGTAATGTTGTCCAAATCTGTGGAGGTGTTTTGCTCATTGGAGTAAAATTTTGCTAATTGTGTGGAAATTTTAATTTTAGTGTGTAAACAATGGTAAAAAACTGTATAAAGCCACACCTAAGCACAGTACAAAAAATGGGGAAGACCGATGAGCACACATGTTTATAATTTGCCTCATGACATGTAAAAAAATTTGTATTAAGATGTTATTTATCTTATTTTATAGATGAGATACATTTATTCATCATTCAGATATTTTTGAAAGTAAACATTATTAATGTTAAATAATTTAAATAAAAAATGGTTGCAAGAAAAGAGACAGGATTGAAGACTTGATGCCAGGTGGCAGATAAAGATGCAGGCACCAATGCAAACACAAGTCAAAGTTCTTATTTAATTAAAAAGCAGAACCGGATTAAGCAATGTACAAAAAATATAGCTAGAAAAGATCAAAAACTACAGTAGATTTAAAAGTTCTATATCAAAAACGCAAGAAAAAGATATAAAGATAAAGAATACATTAATAGACTGAGTATATATCACACAATGCATGTGAATAAACAGTTGGTGACTGTGACTATTTGAGTGCAAGTGAGGTCTAAAAAGTGTAGTTCATGGCAGTCATGTTTTTAAGCTTGAGGTTCTGCTGGGAATTTGAGTTTGTGATTTATGTGACATGACACAGGAAAAGGCCATTGTGGTATTGGTCATATGCTAAGAAATAAGTAGTCAGAAATTGCACTAGCGGCTATCATTTTTTAACATTTATGTTTTTAGACCATCATTAAGTATGAACAACTGTTTTTTATATATATATATATATATATATATATATATATATATATATATATATATATATATATAATATAACCATCTCTTCTAAACATCTCCATGCTTCTAGCGGTATGTCATCTGGTCCAACTGACTTTCCACTCTTCATCCTCTCAATCGCTGCTCTCACTTCCTCCTTACTAATCCTATCCACTTCCTGCTTCACAATCTCCACATCATCCAACCTTTTCTCTCTCATTTTCCTCGTTCATCAGCTGCTTAAAATACTCCCTCCATCTTCTCAACACACTCTCCTCACTAGTCAACACATTTCCATCTCCATCCTTTATTGCTCTTGCAACACATATTTCCCAGCTACACTAGGCCACACTAATTAAAGAAGAATAAAACATTTTAAATTTGGCATGAGTTTGTAAATCAATTGACCCGATGTGTGACTAATAATTTCCAGGGAACATGACATGGGTGGTAGTGCAAATAAAAACCAAATACATTTTTCTTCTCTTTAAGAACTGAGTATGCACAATGCAGCATAATTAATAGTCAATTTGAAAAAGTGTATATCACAAATGTCAAACCATAATTCATAAAACTATTAATACCAATTAATATTTTTTTAATCAATATTGTGTTTAAGGATATTTTACATCATACAGAATGTTGCATGATACATGTGATAAGTAAGGGTTAGGGCAGAGGTATCATATTAGCATAACAGTGAAAACTGAGGCAGTAATGCTAAATTATGTGACTGGAGGCCAACATATAAATTATGAAGAGGAGAGACCACAGAACAGATCCCTGTGGAATGCCTTGAGTTACTGGTGCAGTGGGGTATTTGTGCCGTCAAATAGCAATGAAGTATAAATCAAGAATGCTAGCAGTAATGCCAGTAGCAGGGAATAAGGCAGTACATACATCATGAAAGTCTGTGTCAAATGCAGAGTTATTGTCAAAGAGAAGAAAAATGTTAAGTGCCCTAGAGTCAAATGCAACAAAAAGGTCATTAGCAACCCTTAGGAGAGCAGTTTTATTGGTGTGGTAAGGACAGACAAAAGATTGCAAATTTTTAAAAGAATTTTTGTTGCTACGTTAGAATGAACTTGGGAGGTTGCTACGCTTACCAGCAGTTTTGGCTGGTAGTTATTTTTGATCAGTGGGCTCTGGGCCAGGTTTTTTTTTAAACTGGGATGACTGTAGCAGTTTTAACATTTAATGCTACACTGCCTAAGGCAAGAGATTAGTTTTTTAAATGAGAAATAAGAGAAGAGATAAGACAGCCATTTTTAAGCAAAGCAGTGTAGGCAGGATCAAGCTGGCATTATGTTGAGTTGCATTCCATACTTCTCAGTCAATTTCACACTTTCCTTCTCACTTTCCTTTCTCTCTTGAATGGCTTTAATTTGTTGATTATTACGGTGGCCCAGAAGTGCAAAACACATTAACAAATTCGAAAACAAAACAACAAATCCGAAAACAAATTAACAAATTAGAAAACAAAACAACAAATTCGAAAACAAAACAACAAATCCGAAAACAGAACAACAAATCCGAAAACAAATTAACAAATTCGAAAACAAATTAACAAATTCGAAAACAAATTAACAAATCCAAAAACAAATTTACAAATCCGAAAACAAATTAATAAATCCAAAAACAAATTAACAAATCCGAAAACACAATGACAAAATTCAGACAAACCGGAAAAGGTAGGTATAGTTGAATGGAATGATAAATGGAAACTTACCGATCATTGGACGAGACACCTGTCGTTCACCTGTATATCTTGAATGACAGGTGTCTCGTCCAATGATATGTGGGTTTCCATTCACAAACTATACCTACCTTTTCCAGTTAGTCTAAATCGTTGCACGAAACACATTAACAAATCCAAAAGCACAACGACAAAATTTAGACAAAACATAAAAGGTAGGTCTAGTTTGTAAATGGAAACTTACGGATCATTGGACGAGACACCTGTCATTCAAGATATACAGAAAGTATAAAATCTTATAACTTTGTTTCTTGTACATGTGTAAAGTTCTCCATTTACTTTAAACTATTTTTATTATTTCGATTAGTGCACATTTACAGTTTTTACTAATTGCTTACACACGTTTCCAAAACCAAGTCTTTTTTTTTTAAACTCTACACACAATTCTCAAAACTGCACACACAAAATGCTAAATAGCTCACATCACCTTCAAAATGCAACACTGCATTCAAAATGCCATAAACACATGTCAGATTGAAGCATTTGCATCAAATGGCAAACACTTCTTTCATAATAATAAATTTTTGGATATACCATGTAAACACTGCTGTTCTAAATCTAAAGCTCTTTGGTCGTTCATAGGCTTATATCCACATTTCAATACAATGTCCTACAGTGAAAGTAATCTGCTGAGAGGGGTAACAAGTACACCGGAAACGCCAATGCAATGTAGAAACAGAAAATATTTATTAGGCCAAAAATTACAACAAAACTATAAACATGTAAGCCAAAAGTATATTCTTTACAGTAGAATACAGTAAATTGTGTGTGGGGTCCCGGTTTAGGAATTGGCAGGGGGGAGGGGGAATGCAGTCCCCAGTGCTAAGCTTCATCTCTTCTCCGAGCTGGGTCTGGCCACAATTTTTTGTCCACATCACAAGCTACGTTTTCTCTTGCCAAACATCGAGGGAAGTATCTTCTAGCATGGCACATCCAACCTTAAACAGAGGCAACCTCTATGTCCCCACATGCGTCCTCCATTGCATGGAGAAGTGGCATGTGGGCCAAGGATTGGCGATCATACACTTTCCAGCACCAGGCTGAGAAGAATTCCTCTATGGGATTTAGAAAAGATGAATATGGGGGTAGGTACAAGTCAAGTCAAGTCAAGTTTATTTCTATAGCGCTTTTCACAACAGACATTGTCTCAAAGCAGCTTTACAGAAATCAACAGTCAAGGTGAATGGTGTGCATTTATCCCTGATGAGCAAGCCATGGCGACTGTGGCAAGGAAAAACTCCCTTAGATGTTATGAGGAAGAAACCTTTAGAGGAACCAGATTAAAAAGGGGAACCCATCCTCATTTGGGTAACATCAAGAGTTTGATCATAAATCTTTCAACAATACAGAACACTGGAGAGAGAGAACTAACATGAGCACTGGAGTATAAGATTATAAGTAAATGTTCTTTCCACAGTCTTTGGTATAAAAGTAGGAGCTACAGAGCTCAACATTTGTGATCATCATCATGTAAAAGTGATTTAATCCGTTCCGAGGTCTTATTCGATTGCTTATTTCTGCACTTAAAAAGTATTTGTAGCCTATTTTAACAAACAAATACACCGCAAATTACCGTAATGTGAACATAATTTAACACTGTGGCATTGTGATGGAGGACTCCGTTTTGAGTTATGGCAGCACACATGTTTATATTATCCCCACGCTGTCCGGGGACATTGGTAATTTCCCTCTGTCCTATAATATTTCGTCCACGGCGCTTGGTTTTGGTGAGGTTGAAGCCAACCTTATCCGTATAAATAAATTCATGACGAATTACATGGGCATCCATCTCCAATACTCTCTGTAACAGACAAAATTATATACAGATGAGTAAATATGGTATGTATGAAGTACTGGAGGTAGTGTTGCATACATACCTCTACAAAGTCATGTCGCAGATTCTTGACTCTGTCAGAGTTTCTCTCAAATGGCACCTTGTAAAGTTGTTTCATCGTCACTTGGTGCCGTTGGAGGATGCGTTGTATGGTTGACAGGCTTACAGCATTGATGTTGTTGAATATGGTGTCATTATTCTAGATATGCTCTCTTATCTCTCGAATCCTAATTGCATTGTTGGCCAAAACTATATTTACAATTGCAGTCTTGTACATCTGTAATCAAGCCTCCTCATCCTTGATGATGTGTTAGCCTTTCCACTCTGTACAGAATTCAAACACAGTATGTGTTTAGCATAGGTACGGCAAGCCATTTACAAAAAAAATGTAGTACAGCATGATAACCAACCTCATTCATTCAATGCAGTGTAGTAAATGGATGGCTTAGAGTTACAAATGTTTATGAAATACTATGCAGTCATACGTATTTTACAGTACATTACTATAATGCTAAAATAGTCATTACATAGTTGCATACCTGTTCTCATGTCTGAAGGTTTGAATTATGGACGCCACTGTAAATCGAGTCAAGTTGGGCTGGACTCTCAGTCCAGCCTCTCTCACGGTCAAACCATGGTTGATTACATGATCAACAAGTGTTGCCCTAATCTCATCAGAGATGGCTCTCCTTCCTTCTCTTATTTGCCATCGTCCTCTTCTTCCTCTTCCTCTTCCCCATCCCGTTCCCCTTCCCCTATCTCCTCCTCCCCCTACTCCTCCTCCTACTCCTCTTGCGCTCTGTTCATTGTTAGCATCCATTGTTCATCCTTGACCTTTTTAGGGGCCTATCTATACTACTGTAAAGTAAGGCAGTGATTGGTTAGTGATCAATTAAGCAATTAATGTTTGCAGATGTGTCTGTGTGACCTGGTGACTAAGTGTAGCATTTTTATTGGTTGTGTTTGGAAAAGGAAAGCAAGTCACTTCCTGATAGATCTTTGTGTTTTAGGTAGAGAATTGTGTGTAGTGTTTTGAAAAAAGTGTTTTATGCAATTGAAAACTGAGTTAAAGGCTGAAAAATGGCTTATGGTTTTGAAGATTTGGGATGTAGTTTTGCACTTTAAGTGAGAGGTTTCAATAATCGTGTGACATGAAAAGATTTTGTGTGTAAGCAATTAGTAAAAACTGTAAATATAAAAAATAACAGAAGTAAACATTGGCAAGCAAGGAGAAACTGGAATTAATTCAAAACTACTTTGAGGAAGGATATTCATATGCAGTGATGTTAGAGAGTGCAGTATATCATCATATAATATAAATATTAGTTTCTACACTGTCTCCTGCCACAGACTGTTACTTCAGACACTTCATGGTCTGATATCCATAACTGGCTTTAAACAAAGGTTCCCCATCTAAGAAATTTCACTGTGAAGGACATTATCTTTGGACTTGTAATGAACAATAACAAAGACTACTTTCTTGTTAATAATTGGAACATTTTATATACACAAATCGAAATACTTAAAAGTGAAACCAACGGGTTTTTTTATATTTTATAATGAGTCCACAAAAGTTTTAAAGTGATTAAAAAGAAAAATGCAATGAATCTTTTGTCCTTTAAAGAAAAATATATTTTACAGAATAAACCATAGCCCTGTTTATTTTTTTACTTTTTTTACTTTCATTTTATTATTATTATTATTATTATTATTATTATTATTATTATTATTATTATTATTATTATTATTATTATAAACTGTATTTATTTATAATTTTTTTCCCTCTTTCCCATAAATATATGTATGTATATATTTGTATTTTCATGCACCTGCTCTGTGTATTGTGATGTAAATTGTACTTGCTATTGCCATGTTGTTTGTATATGGTTAATCACTTAATAAAAACAAAGAAAAGACTGTTGTACATCCTGTATATTTTGAATGACAGGTGTCTCGTCCAATGATCTGTAAGTTTTCACAAACTAAACCTACCTTTTCGAGTTTGTTAAAATTATTTGTTAATTTGTTTTCCAATTTGTTAATGTGTTTTGCACTTCTCGGCCACTGTAGATTATCTAGACCCACCCTTAAGAATGATCTCATAATCTTTGAAGGCGCTCTACATGATACATACCATGGTAATCCAGAAAGGCAATGCATTTTTTACACAATAAAATATAATTAATTACTGAAATAGCAGTGGGTACAGAATTATAGCCTTATAACTTGATTGACTAAAAGATGTTGGACTGTATTTTTTTCCCCTTCTGGATCAATAATTTACCTCTATCAGACTGTCTGTTTGTCATGACTGTTTCAGGTCTATGGTCCTATCAGCTAAAAAGAGAAAACCATTTTTCACAAGAATTTTTTAAGTAATTTTGCAGCAATGACTATATGAATTTTTTCAAAACAGTTTTGGTTGTTCTCTACAATTTCAATGCCACAATTATTCCGGGCTTTAACAAACTGTCCAACTTGACCACACATAAAAAATAATGATGAAAGGGACAGAATTTGTTATATTTCAGATGCTTTAAACAATACAAAATGCAACAAGCTCCTAAATTTAGTGTGAAAGTAGTGGTCAAGGCTTTTATTACAGTTTTTCTTCAGTTTTTTGTATTATCTCATATTGTCTTGTATTGTCTTGCATAGTCTGTTCTGTCTTGTATTGTCTAAGCTATATGTAGTATTATTTATGTCTGTACTTTTGAGAGTCACCAACAACTGGAACCAAATTCCTTTTTTTTTTGGTGTCAACACACTTGGCCAATAAACCTGATTCTAATTTCACATTTTTACAAAATAGTTGCTGAAATACCTTACAGATCAGAATCCTGCATGGGTAAGTCTTTGAGACCCAGACTCTGCTGTAATAAAAAGATGGTCCATGTGACTTATAATTAGAATGGCTTTACTAGGGGGTCTCAATGCATTAGAAACCGAAATTATATGTATTAAAACAGCATTAATGCTCAAAGAAAGGACAAAAGTTGTTTATTACAGCCCATGCTGTGTACGTCAATCCTATCAATCTAGGCTAATCGTGAGAGGCTGCATTTGTTAGACTGCCTAAATCAATTGGCATATTAGGCCACTCATATCTCCAAGCTCTGTCACATTTCTTTTTTAGGAAACAGAAGACAATACAACAGTGCTATAAAAATTTTTTACTGATACTTAATGCCATTTTTGGTTGATCTTGTGCAGCCATGATAATTTACTAAAAGAACCACTAGAAAGATATTAATTAAAAAAATAATCAAACACTGGAATTGTAGACTAGGATTCAAGGTATAATACCAGATACTGACTGGGCTCTCAAAAGTCTAATGCTGTTACATGGTCACCTGCAACCGATTCATAACACCACAGTAAAGAAAACATGCATTAAGCAGAAAAAACAAGTTCACTACACTTGTAGCCTTACTACCATAGCTGAAGAAACCATGACTGATCAAAAGCATGACAGCTGTTGTCAGGTACTACAAGTCTCAACACTCATGGAATGCTCATAAACGGTGTACAGCAATCATTATTATTATTATTATTATTAGTAGTAGTAGTAGTAGTAGTAGTGGTAGTAGTGGTAGTAGTACAGTACTATTATACTGTCTGCATTTTTATATGGTTTATATATAATTTTTACCTTTTCTTTCAGGACCTTTTTCAGTCTGCTGAAATAGTTTTTAAGTTGTAATGTAGTTTGTATCTAAGTTCCCTGGATGCGGCGCTCTCACCGCTGCGGATTCGATCCCCGGTCAGGGAACCAATCCCAGCCATTAGGGTTGCACAAGCCAGTGCACTCTTTGTGCCGGTCCCAAGCCCAGATAAATGGGGAGGGTTGCGTTAGGAAGGGCATCCAGCGTAAAAACATGTGCCAAATCTAGCATGCGGATCATGAACACGGATGATCCGCTGTGGTGACCCCTAATGGGAGAAGCCGAAAGAAAGTTTTAAACTATAGTTTGTATCTATTTATTTAAAAAAACACATATATCAATTTAAGGACATGGGTGACTTCATGCTCATTATCAAATTGACAGTCTGGCAAATAGTATTTTATTTCTTTTACTTTGGAGCTGTTTGTGGGATTGACTTGATTTTAGAAAAGGTTTGCAATGAAACCAGTGATGCAAAAGCAGATTTCTTTTTGAAAACATTGCTAGGTGAATCACAAATCAAATGTCAATATATGCACTTTGATCATATACAGTGGATTTTGAGAACATCGAGTTGTAAAGAACTTTGTAATTTGCAACATTTTGTACTGCGCTTTGGAGGCTTCTGGCCTTGTTAGGCCTGAAGAGATATCCTCACATTAACATCCAACTTGGTACATCGTGGTAAGAGTGAGTAATCATGCCTCCTAAATCCAAAGCAATGCCTGATGATGATGCTGTTGTGACCATGAGTACACTGACACAGTTACTGGATCAGCAGAAAGAATTCTACAAGGACATGTTACAACAGCAACAAGAAAACTTCAAGAGTTTTATTCAGATAATCATGGATGGAAACACAAAAAGGTTGGATGGTGTTATCAGAGATGTCCAGGAATTGAAAACAAGCCTACACTTCACTCAAGGCATCATGGAAGATATGAAAAAAGGATGTATAGACATTGATGTAAAAATCAAATAATTTGAAAGCAGCATTACAAAGTCAAAGCAGGAGATGGATGATTTATTTAATAGGTTGGACTACATTGATAATCAGTCCAGGAGATCCAATCTTCTAATTGATGGGATTGCAGAGGAAAAAGGAGAAACTGCAAGTGGTCTAGAAATCAAGATTCAACAAGTGCTAGCTGAGAATTTGGGTCTCGATGGTACAAAAATTGAGATTGAGCGAGCACATCGGATGGGCCAGTTCCAGGAAGGAAGAAAGCAGAGGGAAATTGTTGTTAAGTTTTGAGATTTAAAGATCGCCAGCGCATCCTATTTTCTGCGAAGAAATTAAAGGGCACAAATATTTACATCAACGAAGACTTTTCAGATGTGGTGCAGCAAAGGAGAAGGGAATTGCTGCCTAAACTGATAGCAGCCAGAAAAAAAGGTGAAAGAGCCAGTCTAAGGTATGATAAACTTATTATTTGGCCTGCAATTGGACGAAGAGAATAACTGACTATGTTTACTATCCAACTTAAATTGTGTCTCATTGATGTTTTTTTTCTTTTGTAAACATGTCATCTTTATTTGTAAATTTGTCAAAGAAAGGTTTACTTTTAGCTCATTTAAACATATGTAGTCTTCGAAACAAGATTCATGAAATCACAAGAATCTGTTCAACAGAAAATATTCATGTTTTAGCCTTATCTGAAACACATCTAGATGACAGTTTTGAGAACTCACAGCTAACTATTGATGGGTACAAATTATATAGAAGAGATAGAAATCAAAATGGTGGGGGAGTTGCGTTTTATATAAAGGAGAATATTGTTGCTACAATTAAATCAGATTTAATGTGCAGAGATATTGAAATAATATGGTTACAGATTAATCTTCCATTCAATAAGCCATTTCTGGTTGGTTGCTGTTATAGACCTCCAAACTCAAATGTAGAGTACTTACAAAAAATATGTGAAAATATGGACATGGTTTCAGATCAAAATAAGGATATCTTTCTGCTTGGGGATTTTAATATTGATTGGTTTTCAAAAAAGTGCTCATTACATAAAAAGTTGATTACAATGGCTAATGTATGCAATCTCAAACAGGTGGTGACACAACCCACAAGAATTGCTATGGATAATACGTCTAAATCAACATGTATAGATCATATTTTTACTAATGTTCCTGATTTATGTTCACGAGCAGTTTCTGTGGGGGTAGGATGCAGTGATCATAACCTGATAGCAATTTCAATAATGATGAAAATTCCTAAACCTGGTGGAAGGATCACGTATCGTAGATCGTATAAAAACTTTAATCCCAGCCTGTTTGTTAATGAGATCAATAATTCAAATTGGTCGGCAGTTCTTCAGGAGGAGGATGTAAATGCTTCTCTTAACATTTTTATGGACACTTTTAGTAAAATAGTTGATAAACATGCACCTCTCCGGAAAAGATCTATAAAAATCAACAGCGCCCATGGTTAGATGAAGAGCTAATGTCCCTCATGAGGCAAAGGGACAATGTCAAAGATCTGGCCTTTAAATCAAAATGTGATGTAGACAGAGCACATTATCGCAAGTTGAGAAACAAAACTACAAAATTAAATAACATAAAAAAGAAAGCATATTATGGACAAAAAATCTCCAATACTATGAATGATAGCAAACAATTGTGGAAAGTATTACAGGAATTGATGTGTAAAAAGCCAAATAATTTGAATATGTATATGGAGACTAATGATGGTGACATTATTAGTAAACCATATGATATTGCCAATCATTTGAATAATTTTTTTATATGCAAAGTAGAACAATTAAGATCTTGTATGACAATGCTAGATATTGAATCTCCTTGTGACAATGTTAGATTTATTATGAGAGGGAAAACTTGCTCCTTGTCATTTTATACTTTTAGTGAGGACAATGTTAAGAAGTTGCTTCTCTCTTTATCTGATGAGAAAACGCCTGGTACTGATCATCTTGATGGCAAAATTTTTAAAATTGTTGCAAATATTTTGTGCAAACCAATATGTCACATATTTAACAGATCAGTGCTCAGCGGAGTGTTTCCTAAGCTATGGAAACAGTCTAAAATTGTACCTTTACTTAAAGAGGATAAGGCAGGGTTTATTCCTTCTAATTGTAGACCAATTCATATTCTTCCTGTATTAAGCAAAATATTTGAAAGGTTACTTTTTAATCAAATGTTAGAGTACTTTACATTAAATGAATTGCTTACTAGTTCACAGCATGCCTATAGACCAGGCCATTCAACTAACACTGCATTAGTGCATATGGTTGATCAGTGGCTTACATATATGGAGGATAAAAGACTTGTTGGTGCAGTACTTTTAGATTTTACAGCTGCATTTGATGTAATTGACCATGATATTCTGTTGTCAAAGCTCAAGTATTATGGGTTCTCACAACTGTCTGTTTCACTGATAAGGAGTTATCTTAATGGCAGAACTCAGCAAGTATTTTTTAATGGTAGTTTTTCTGACAGTAAATGTATATCATGCGGTATTCCACAGGGCAGCTGTTTGGGTCCACTTTTATTTTCAATTTTTGTGAATGATTTGCCCCATGTTGTTAGAAATGCAGAAGTTGTACTGTATGCAGATGATGCAAGTTTATTTTGTGCATCTCCTTCAATCACTAATTTAAGTTTGAACCTTCAAAACCAATTAAATTTGATTATCAACTGGGTTAATTTGAACAAATTAGTTTTAAATATTTTTAAAACTAAATGTATCATTTTTGGTACTAAACATTTGTTAAATAAACCTTGTAACCTAAATTTGACTATTGAAACAACTTTGGTTGAGCAGGTTACTAAAATTAAACTCTTGGGTGTCAAGCTGAATAATCAGCGCTCATGGACTGATCAGATAAATCATATTGTTTCCAGGATGGGCAGAGGCATTGCTTTGTCTAGGAAGTGTGTGCCGTTTTGTCCACCCTCAGTCATGAGAACAGTTGTCCAGTCTCTGGTCTTGTCACACCTGGAGTACTGCTCAGTTATTTGGTCCAGTGCTACACAGGAGCACTTGAAAAAACTTCAAATTGCACAGAATAGAGCTGCCAGGGTAGCTCTTGGCTGTTTGTCCAGGACCAGTGTGAATGAGATACACACTATATTAGTATGGCTGAAGGTACAGGATAAGGTAAAGATAAGTCTTCTGTGCTATATGCATAATGCCATCTATAAAAATAATCCCAGATTTTTTGTGGATAAATTGGTGTACAGTGGGTATTGCCACCAACATATTGCTCGGCAGGTCAGCTCTGGTGATTTAGTTGTTCCTTTTGCACAGTCAAATTGTCAATGTGTATAAGACAAATAAGTAACAGATATTATTTTAAAAAGATGGTGAAAAAATGTATGATTTGTAATGAAAATTAAGTGTAATGACTCAAATTGAATTGTATTTATTTTTTTAATAACATATTGTAAAAAGTGTGGTGTGATTGTATATAATATGTTTTGATTTTGTAAAATGGACCCCAGGAAGATTAGCGACCACTCGTGGAAGCTAATGGGGTTCCAAATAAATAAATAAATAAATAAATAAATAAATAAATAAATAAATAAATAAATGTCATCTAAATTGTAGCTTGTTGGTTCATGTGAAAGTGCTAGCAGCTTGACATTTGTCATGTCTATCACTTAAACATCAAATAGACAAAAGTTTTCTCTGAGAACAATTTTCAAAAATGACAAAATACCAGTAATCTAAAGCAGGAGAAAAAAAGACAAGTTCCCTTTCAGGAACTCCAACTGCGTTGAAACGCTTTGGGAATGCCTTGCGATATTCATGCTCTGAATCATGTGTAAAATCCGGTCAATAGGCAGTCATGACGTCATCAAACAAACAAGCTACAAAATGAGTGAGCGATGGTAGCAGCATTAGCTTCTAAAAAGAAGGTAAGTGCTGCAGGGATGCAGGGAGTATGGCCTGTTGACGCAGCTCTCGTTCCCTCAGGGAACTAGGGTTACATACGTAACCTAGTGATGTTCCCTTTTAGGAACTCGAGCTGTGTCAAAATGTTTTGGAAACGAATGTCCAATCACACCATATTGACCAGTCCCTGCCTAGTGTGTCTGAGCACAACTGGCATGCAGGACAGAGCAGCCAGGAGTGGCTCTGATGTCAAGGTCGTAAAACCTGACAATGGTCAGCGGGGTGGACCAGCCCGCAGTGTTACAAATATCTTGGAGAGAAACTCCAGCGGACCAGGCCATAGAGGCTGCCATACAATAATGGAATGAGCCTTGACTCCAAAGGGAGTGGAAAGACCAAAGGACTCATAACACAAAGAAATGGCATCCATGATCCATCTGCTAAGCGTCTGCTTATTAGCCAAAAAACCTTTCCTATGAGGGCAATAGCAGACAAACAGCTGCTCTGACTTCCTCCACGGCCTCGTCCTGTGGAGGTATGTGTCCAGTGCTCTCTTTGTCGATTTTGCTTTTCCTGGTCAGGGGATAGGAAAGGAGGAGGACAGAATGCCTGCAGAATGACAAGTCATGAGGGAGCTGCAGGCACCTTAAGCACCTTAGGGACCTTAGGCACATACCCTGGTTTAGGGTAGAGAAAAGTGCTTGCCATGCCAGGGGCAAACTCCAGGAGAGACGGGGTCAAGCAAAAAGCCTGTAAATATCCGGGCCTCAGCCTCCGTTTGCCACATAGGAAACATGTCACGGGGGGTGTGTCCCCAGCGACTGCCCCGCAGGCGGGGTACAATTAGCCGCGATAGTGGACACGTAAATCTTTAGGTTTGACTGAGCCAACCCTGTGGCAAACTGTTCCTGCAAGAACTCCAGAAGTGAAACAACCGGTCAGTTGACTGGGTTCAACTGGTGGTGCTCACACCACGTGGTGCTATATGATGCTATTAAGCACATACAACCTCCTCGTGGAGGGAGCTCTGAAATGGAGTATGGTCTCTACTACGTCCGTAGAGACACCAGCTGCTAGAAACTGCACCCTCTCAAGGGCCACAACCACAGCTTCCATAACTCTGGGTGAACCAGGGTTTCCCCTGCCTGTGAGAAGAGATCTCTCCTGGGCGATATTTCCCAAGGAGGTCCCTCCCTTGCTTCGAAAGAGCTTCTGCTCTCCAATTCAACCGGCCCGGGATGTAAACTGCTCTCAACGAGGGAATGAGAGCTGCGTCAACCGGCCATACTCCTTGCATCCCTGCAGCGCTTACCTTCTCCTTTTTCAGAAGCTAATGCCACTACCATTGCTCACCCATTTTGTAGCTTTCTGGTCACAACTGCCCATTGGCCGGATTTTACACATGATTCTGAGCGTGAACAACACGAGGCGTTCCCAAAGCGTTTTGACGCAGCTCTTGTTCACTCAAGGAACTAGGGTTACATACATAACCTGGTGACAATTTCAATAATGATGAAGAACTAATGCCATAAGTACATTATTTTGCTTAATTTAGAATGCAGGATATTTTCATTACAATTGCAGCCATTGCACATAACTTGTAAACTTGTTAATGTAAACTTCAATTAAGAAATATAATGCATGTTGCTCAAGCATTCAATTGCTTTTGAAATAGTACAGTGAATACCATGAAGTTATTATTATTATTATTATTATTATTATTATTATTATTACATTTACATTTATATAGCGCTTTTCTGCAGCACTCAAAGTGCTTTACATATGAAAGGAGGGATTCTCCTCAACCACCACCAATGTGCAGCATCCACCTGGATGATGTGACGGCAGCCATATTGCGCCAGAACGCCCACCACACACCAGCATATTAGTGGAGAGGAAGTTGTAACATTAATTCCCATAACCTTGTCATGCATGCAGGGATTACAGGAGGTGAATAATATAAAGGAAACTTGTAACAATATATTATGATTAAGGCTATAATTCAAGCAAAGTCTGGTAAATTTCCTTATTTAATATTTTCCTTATTGTTTGCAGAGTTAGGTTATTGTTAACATAATAATAATAATAATAATAATAATAATAATAATAATAATAATAATACAATATTATTAACATTAAAAAAATATGAATTTATACAAATCTTATCACAGATTGTTGTGAAATATAAATATAATCAAAGATATGACAGACTAGTTGAATTTTGTTTTTTGCAATTTCTCATAAATATGCTCTTGGTAAAGACAAACTTGAAACCTGCTCAGTTTTTAAGAATCAAGTTAAGGATTAAAAAAAAATACATCATACTCAAAGTGATTTATCTATCACAGCTTTTGTAGCAAGTCTTTTTTTTTTTTTACAGGCAATCAAATTATTATTATTTTTTTTAATGATTTAATTAAAGGAACCTGGATAAAGAAGAGTTGTGCTAAGTTTCATAGGTTTTATTTACTCTCTGAACTCTGATTAGTGAAGAGATGGCATGGCATACCTGAAACCAATACATTTACAAATTTTGTTTGAATAGCATTGGATTATGTAGACTAGCTAATCAAACGTCTAGCAGAAATTTTGTTCAAGAAACATATCCAAAACCTCCTTTCTCAGGGAGTAAAACATTGACAGGGATTGTTGTAATAAAATCAAAATGCTACATTACAAATTACGCAATGATAAGAATAATAATACTGCAATAATATTTCTACTACTTAATTTTGCTGTAAGGGACTGATTTTAGCCTGTTTTATTCCTAACAATTATGTTACACAATTAAGTACTGTGCTCCTCTGGGTATTGTGTCCAAGCATTTAGAAAAAGAGTTTTGGCACACATCATTAGGACATTAGCTAAGATTAAATAGAGACAGACTGTAATGGGTGCCTTAAGAGTATGATAATATATCACACTGTTACACGCCACTAAAGAGACAGACAGACAGCAGTAATAACTCAAACGTTCCTCGTTTTCTCTTAGTGTACACATTCATAACAGTGTACTTACAATGTCAACAATGTACTCAAAAATATACTTCTATATTAGCATGAACTCAACTTAAGTCTATACTGCATTTTCAAATGTTTAGGTCAGCACTGGGATTTGTTTTAGCCAGGTGCTGTTACTGTTATTGTTCATATACTAAACCTTTCTTCTTTCCTTGAATATGACAATGTTGTAATTGTTGCAGAGGGAGTCTTGAAACATCAACTTTGTCACAGTGGGGCATAACATTTTACCAAATCTGACTTTTCTGTCCCTGCTACCCTCATTTTGGAAGCTGCAGAACCTCATGGTGTCAGATGGGCAAATCCAGTAACTGCATATTCATTAAGGATGTGTATATATATATACAAACAAAAGGCTAAAGGTTTTGAATAATGAAATAGCACTAGCAGTAGGCCCATGATATTTCTACAAATGTGTATTAAATGGCTGATTCTATATTAGAACAAAAAGTTGATATGTTGAGATATGTGATATGTTTGATGCAAATGAAACACAAATTACTAAAGATGTTTATAGATTTAAATATATAATACTCCAAGAAAAGATGTCCTAATACTCTGGAAAAAACCTCCTATAATGTTTGTGGTAAACTGTAGGATGTAAAGGATTTATTTTTAAGGATTACTGTGTCTTTTGTTGCAGGATGCAACATGCAATGGTATATTTTAAGGCTATAAGTCATTGCAGCTTTCTTCTAAATAAATGCAATTTTTCGAAATGTGAAATTTCTGTTTTATTGCTAGTTATAATCTAAATCATAAGAAGTATCTGTAGATTAAGACTTTATCAAATTGTGACCCCACTATTTAATGTTTAAAAAATACTGAGGTTACCTGAATATGTTCAATCGCAGGAAGTTTATTCTTTCCACAGATGTCTCTGCTTTGCTCATTACAGATGTAAATTTAAATACCGTAATTTCCGGGCTATAAAGCGTACCCAAATATAAGCCGCACCCACTGAATTTGACAAAGATTTTTATTTTGAACATAAATAAGCCGCACCTGTCTATAAGCTGCAGGTGCCAAATGAACTTTACACAGGCTTTAACGAAAGACAGTGTCTGTAACATGGCTTGTATCTAAACAGTAGCCTACCAAAAAAGTCAATGTTCACTGTCTTCCTCCTTCCTTTCACAACAATTTCTCTCCAGAGTTTATCTTTTGGCATCGTTGTGCATTTATAAATCACCATCGGTGAAGCTTTTCTCCCGATGCCGTGCAGCTCAGAACACAGGTGAAGTGTGTTTTTTCATGACAAATAATTCACATTTCCTGTTGACATTCCGAGTGAGCGGCAGGTCAAACGTCAGAGGAACATCATCCATATTTATGATGTGGTGCGGCCCAATTCAGCGGGAGCGCGATTTGATATAAAGAGTTTCATTGGTTAACCTGAACCTGTTCGGCAACTTCATTGGTCTAATGTTCCGGGGCTCAGTTTTTTAGCTTGAAGCTTGTGAAACCGGGAACAATCCAGGAAAAATCCATAAATTAGCCGCTTTGTTGTTTTAAGCCACGGGGTAAAAAATGTGGGAAAAAAGTAGCAGCTTATAGTCCGGAAAATACGGTATGTATGAAGTCCTGTAAAGTTGCTTTATTTTAATGTCCATCGTTAAAAGCTCCATAAAAATAAGATTTAATTGCTATGCACTAATGTTAGGTCTGCCTATCTCGGATGAAGCCATTCATTTATTCAGATATGCTACATTCAACTAAACTTTCTTCCGGCTTCTCCCATTAGGGGTCGCCACAGCAGATCATCCGTATTCATGATCTGCATGTTTGAGTTGGCACATGTTTTTACACTGGATGCCCTTCCTAATGCAACCCTCCCCATTTATCCGGGCTTGCACTGGCTTGTGCAAGCCTAATGGCTAGGGTTGGTTCCCTGACCGGGGATCGAACCCGGGCCACAGCGGTGAGAGTGCCACATCCTAACTACTAGACCACCAGGGAACCTAGATATGCTACATTCAACTAGGGGTAATAATTTCTGATCTTCAACTAGCTCTAACTCTATATTAATGCCATTGGTTTTGTAATACAATGTTTAACAAGCTCATATACTGTAGAGGTGATGTGGTGTCCACATACTTTTTGCCATATAGTCTATATTGGGCTGGTTCTTTGATTCTGCAACACTTTTCATAAACAGTTTTTGACTCAGATGTTGTAGTTGAGGTAATAAAAGTGAAGTTACACTGCAAAGGTTATACTTCCAGCAACAAAACCCTGAAAGTATGAACACAACACATTAACACAGAGGCCCAACAACTAGCAACTAGCAGAAATCAGCTTGAGAGCTTTTGCATTACCAAGTGTTAAAGCAAACTATGCTTTCAGACTAAACTCCCGGTGGGTAACCTCCCCTTATATTTCCTAAAATTCTTATTAGATCAATGATTTTCTTTCAACCTCTTTGACAAGCCAACATTAAGAATGCAATAAGCCTTTAGTCGTTTGCCTCAAATACTCTAAAATTTATCTTCGGAGAAATAGGTTCCATCAAAGAGAACTCAATAACAGCCTTCGGTATTATGATGCTGCATTTTCTATTATGTTTTGCTGGAATAAGTGGAGGTATCTTGAAGATATTTAAAATCTCAATTAGGCTGAAGCACAACAATGTTTCTAAACTACTTATTTTCAGTTTCTAAGTAGATATCTGATCAGTGTACATAAAATGTACTATATACAAAACAATAGATGACAAAGTATACATATATGCAAGTAAACCTTAAATAATTTATTTTGTGAACAGATACACATCCAACAAGCTTACAATGAAAATGTTTATGAGCATCATGTCGTTAAAAGTAATAGCAGGTTACTTTATTTTATTCGTTTTATTCTTCTATAACCTGGATTGGCCTGTACATAGCAAGCATTGTCTGCAGCTTAAATAAGTTCCGCTTCAGAGGCTTGTCAGAATCTGAAATGAAAGATTTCAGTTAGGCGTGGAAGCATGATTAATGTAGGGACAGACTTGTGGCAGCTGAAAATGTCCACTGATATCTATCTGTGGAGTAGAAATTAAGTATTCCTTAAAGAAATTCTAATTGGCAATGTAAATTATTTTGTTGTACATTTTTCTTTTGCATTGTACATAGAAAAAATAATAACCTTGTATGGAAACAGCATCCAGCAGGGAAACATCACAGCAAGGTATGGAAACAGCATTCAGCAGGATGTGCCGGGTTGCCAAAGGGTGGCGCAATCAGCTGAATGTGTAATCAGAGTTCCCTGTTTAAAAGCCTATCTACACAAATAGCATTGCACAAGGGCAAGGAGGGTAGCAAAGGAATTAAACCATTCTTCCCAGATTTTTCTCTAATTTGCAATCAAGGAAGAGCTTATTCTCTCTCAAGGCCAACACAGAAGAATCAGAAGGAGCTTCTTCCCATAGACCATTCAGGCCCAGACACGCCAAAATGTTTTTAATATAATGAAATGAAATATATTTGTTGTAAATTTCAATATAGTCTGATGTACAGTTTGTTGATTTGCAGTTAAATATATACAAATCTGCACTTCATTCTAAATATAGTAATTATTATAATTAATTATAATTAATATAATCATTATTTTTGCACCTATTTTCTATATCCCAAATATACATTTTTATAATTTAACTTTTCTACCTATATAATAATAAATTATTGTATGTAACATTTTGCTGTGTTTTTGTATGTGACCAGAACAATTTAAATTTAAATCACAATCAACCATTTAAAGACTAGAATTGCAGAAATGTAGATTTCAGCTACAAGAAGAGGCCAGATTCGAATGTGCAAAGAAATACAGAGATAAGCCACAAAGGTTCTAGATCCAAGATTAACCTCTACCAAAGTAATAAAGAAAAAGTATGAGGGGAAAAAAAGATTTGTACTAGATCTAAACATATGAGCTCATCGGTCAAGCAGAGTGAAGGTGGTGTCATGGCTTGGACTTGCATGGCTGCTTCTGGAACTTCGCAGAAACATTTCTGGCAATTTTTTAAAAGAATTTATACTGGCCTAGTCAATCACCGAATATTAACCTCATGCAATTAAGCTATTAAGAGAAGACTAAAAGAAGAACCCAAGTTCTGACCCACAACAACAGCAGAAATGAATACAAATGTTTTGCATTCATGGATATGCAACCAAATATTAAGTGGTATTTCATTTAATCTATATTTGTTCCAATACTTTTGTTCACCTATAGATTGTCCACTGTGTTTTACAGATCTAGATATAAATATGGAAATAAAAACTGAAACGATCGATCTATGATCTGAAACCCAAACTTCAGTATATAGCAAAAAACAAAATAATTGGCCCCACTTTTTTTGGAGCGGATGGTGGATATTGCTATTTTGTATAACACATATTCCATAATGTAAACAATATAAACAATATTAAGCAATGTAGGATAACTTGAGCAAATGGTTTACTATATTAGAAAATATAGTAAACCATTTGCTCAAGTTCTCCTACCTTACTTTCTCTGAGGTGTTTGACATTCAAACAGCAATCTTTAGTTTATGCAGGAAACAGAGCAAATTACCATCTGTACACGGAAGCTAAAGCAAAAGGGACGCATAAAGGCCAAATGGAGATGTGCTCATTCATCTTGTTAGCATTCATCCGTCATCAGCGTCTCACAAGCTGCTTTGATTGATGACATGACAGAGGCACGACATGTGTCGCCTTTCCCAATTAATCACCATTGCAGTATTTACACAGCAGGAGTACCTTCGGGTCCTGCACCACATTAACTATCCCACCTCAGCCCTGGAAGAAGTCTGAAAGAGTGCCTTATCGTTCAGCTTTATCATGCTTTGTCGTGTATTCAGTATACATTGGCCTGCATTACATAACAGTGGATATCAACGATGCTGGATCTGTTATAGTTGGCTTCATAGATTTTAACTCTACACTGTTTAATATTGCTTTAGCACAATTATTATTTTATACTAAAACTTATGTTTGGATGTATTGGACTTTAATGCAAGCAAAGATATCTGCTTGCATGAAAACATGTGCGACCATGATGCTTCCAAACGGTAGACAAAAAAGAATTATAGATGTTTGTAAGATCAATAATATTTTGTCAGTGATCTCAAGACATAATCTTTTACTTGTCCAAGTTCACATAGGGGCAGCTGGAATCCAGATGCTCATTTTTCCTGGGGCAGAAAACAGCATGGCTTCACTTCAGGAGCTTCATCTTTTAAACTTCTGTTCATTTTTATTGCCTGAGAAGAACATCGCAAGTATTTTCCTGTTGCAGATGTCCATAAAAAGCTGAAACAAAATGTTTATGTTAT
Source organism: Silurus meridionalis (assembly GCF_014805685.1). Classification (NCBI taxonomy): domain Eukaryota; kingdom Metazoa; phylum Chordata; class Actinopteri; order Siluriformes; family Siluridae; genus Silurus; species Silurus meridionalis. The sequence goes on from NC_060888.1 coordinate 7,614,221, forward strand.
AATAATCAAAATAATAATAATAATATTAATAATAAAAAGAAGAAGAAGAATATGTACACTGTTTTTTAAATGTAATGCTAAAAGAATAACCTTACGAGACTGAGCAAAAAAACTTCAGTTTAAGAACAGATATACCTCCTGAAATGGGAAATATTTTTTTGTTGTATATTAATTTTTTGTTTAAATTACAATTTAATGCCATCAATAATTATGTCATTTGTATAGCTCATTGCTAGTTAGAAAAGCTTTCTAAGATAAGGCACAGACACAAAGAAATAGAGACACATTTAAATAATATTTATATTTGATATGTATTTAATACAAAGAAGCAGTTTACTTTTGGAAATGAAGAAATGAACTGCAGTAATTAAGAAGAAATGAAGGCACTCATACAATTTGAGCAGCTGAGCTGAGGCAGGGAAATGGATTGACGAATACTATGAAGATAGAAGATAGCTGTTTAAGAAAAAGTGTAGGGAGAGTAGGGAGTCTGGAGAGAGTGGAAAAGGGTCTTCAATAATAGGACATTTCTAAGCACTGTTTTAGATGATGCAGGCATGAATTATGTCTTGGCACTTTCTAATTTATAGACCTATGATTCTGTTTGTTCCCGAAGCGCTCTGTGTAAATTTAATGTTGTTTTACAAGATACAAGAGCTCTGCTGTTAGGCGGACCTTGCCCTACGAGGCACCAAAGAGACCACTAAAGCCATTGGCCGGTCTATGGCCACCCTAACCCCCACAAAGAGACATCTGTGGCTCACCCTGTCCTAAATCTCCAACAGGGACAAGGCCATGCTGCTGGACGCCGCACTATTGCCCTCAGGCCTTTGCAGTGACTTCGTTAGTTCAGTAGTTGAAAGGTTTCAGGAAGACAAGAAACAATCGGCGGCATTTCAGCGGTACCTCCCATGCCACTCTCATGGGACTGCTCATGGGACGCCTAACAGCAGAGCTCTTGTATCTTGTAAAACAACATTAAATTTACACAGAGCGCTTCGGGAACAAACAAAAGCTGGTGCCTGCTTCACTCCATGTGCGTTTTATACTTCTTGGTTGTGACGTCACCCCGCTGGTAACAGCCTGCTTCCATTTTTTACTGATTACAGACATTATTTAGAGCATGGACAAAGTGTTCCATTGCAGCTTGAGTTCCTGAAAGGGAAATATATACAGTATATGATCCGATTTTTTTCGAGTGTATGAGTTCTGTAAAATAAAGTGCTACCCAATTTAACCTCAACCCAGCACTTTTTACCGGCAAGTGCAGAGACACCTGTGCAAGATCCCGTGCCGTGCTCTGGGGATCTGAGGAGGGAGGGCGTGTAGCTTTTCTTTGTGCCCGTTTCCCTCCGACCCCCTCAGGGTCCTGGCTCGTTAACCCTGCCAGAGCGAGCAGGCTCTGGTCATGGAACAAGAAGTAGACACTCTCGTAAGAAAGAAGGCCATTGAGGTGGTCCCTCCATCAGAGAGAGATTCCAGGTTCTACAGTCGATACTTCATAGTTCCCAAAAAGGACAGTGGGTTGCGTCCTATCCTAGATCTACATCAGCTGAACCGCTCTTTGATGAGGCTCCGGTTCAAATTTCTGGCCCTCAAGCAGGTTGTGTCTCAGATCAGATCCGAAGACTGGTTTGTCACAGTAGATCTAAAGGATGCGAACTTTCATGCACCCATCCTCCCTTCTCAGAAAAAGTTCCTGAAGTTTGCTTTTGGGGTCAAAGTGTACTAAAATCGGGTCCTTCCATTCGACCATGCCTTATAACCCCGCACCTTCATGAAATGTGTCGATGCGGCATAGGCTCCCCTGAGACTTCAGAGCATCTGTATTCTTATCTATATATACAATTGGTTCATATTAGCTCGATTAGAGCAGTTAGCAGTCCAGCATCAAGATGTCGTTTTTGCTCACATAAAGGAGCTGGGGTTTTGACTGAATGCTGGGAAGAGTGTGCTTTCTCCATTACAGAGAACCACCTATCTCTGTGTCATATGGGATTCGACGACTATGCTTGTTCAGCTTTCTTCTGCCCGCATTGCGTCCATCCTTATGGCTGTCAGAAAGGGCAGAGAAGGGCAATCACTCACTGTCAGACAGTTTCAAAAACTGCTTAGGTTCATAACAGCAGCCTTCAATGTCATTCCACTTGGCCTCTTGTACATGAGACTCATATATTCATTGGTGGCTCAGGGCCCATGGGTTCTCACAGAAGGGCAATCCCCTCCATACGATCAAGGTCACACGGCAATGCCGGCAGATGCTTGGAAAGATGCCGGGTTCCTATCTCACGGCCCCATGTTGGTAGTCCACGGTCGTCGCATAGTGCTAACGATGGATGCGTCCCTCACAGGGTGGGGAGCAGTCATAAGTGGCAGCTCCATGCAAGGTCTATGGGAAAGTCCCCATCTGCTATTACACATCAAATGCCTTGAGATGGTGGCTGTACTTTTGGCTCTAAAGCATTTCCTCCCGGACCACAGAGGCCATCATGTGTTGATCCGCTCGGACAGGGTCTGCGCTCGTGCCCCCTGTACAGGCTGGCATGCCAGATCTTCCTGAGAGTGGCTTACATCCCAGGCCGGTTGAATGAAGCAGCAGACACCCTGTCAAGGCAGGGGTCCAGACCTGGGTAATGGTGCCTCCACCCTCATGTAGTGGAGCAGATCTTTGAGAAGATTGGCAAAGCCCAAGTAGACCTTGTGGCAGCGGGGGCGTGGCCGAGCGCCGGTTTGTAAATGGAGGGTGAGGCCGGGAGCAAGTAGACACAGGAATGCCTCACCTGAAGTAAATAATGTCTAATGAGTGTTCTCTCTCCTTGAGTGATCGGAGGGGGCATTTAAGGAGGAGCGCGAGGATGTGTGTGTGTGTGTGTGTGTGTGTGTGTGTGTGTGAGTGAGTGTGTGCCAGAGACATGTGATTGAGGCACTGAGCACCAGAGATAAAAGAAACTAACAATAAAAAAGGCTTTATTGCCTTTTAACCTGTCCTGTCATGGTGTTCCTTTTTCCCTGAACTCATACGCTCTCCCACAGTGGTGCCGAAGAACGCAGGACAGGAAAAGATGGAATCATCATCGTTGGCAGAGCTCGTGAAGCCACTTGCCGAGCTCCAGCAAACCCAACACCAGACCCTCCTCCAGGTGCATGCTGAGCAGGAACAGCAGTTCGAGGAGGTGGTCCGAGCACAGGCGGAGGATCGGGCGGCGTTCCGGAGCGCTCTGAGTTCTAAAGAGGCTCCCGTCACCCCCCCTACACAAGTGTGTGCATGGGGACGTTCACGAATATCCACTGTTGGCCATTTCACCCATCCGCTAATTCTGGGTACAAATTGGTCCGCTTTTCCTCGCTTGCTTAGGGAAATGGGTGTGGATGGGTCCTGCGGTAAGGCGAAGCAGTGTAGTATGTGTGCTACGTTGACTGCGGAGGTGGCGCCGGGGATGTCAGCTCTGCGTCAGACAGACCGCCCTACAGGGAATTCCCCACAGGGATTTCCTTCGACCTAGCTGTGCTCTTTCACACTTGTCAGCGACTGTCAGTGTGGTGGAATTGTACTCTCGTTCCCAAAGCGTTTTGATGCAACTTGAGTTCCTGAAAGGGAAGGTCTCTGAGGGAACGAGACGCTGCGTATCTATGGCACACCTCCGACATCCCTTCAGTGCTTCCTTCTCTGTTACAGAAGCTGGCGCCGGCTTTACTTCATGTGCGTTTTATACTTCCTGGTCATGATGTCACCACACTGGTGACAGTTTGCCTCCAATTTTGACAGATTACACACATTATTCATAGCATGAACAACGCAGCCGCATTCCCAAATCGTTCCGATGCAGCGTTTCTTTCCCTTATCGAACTAGGATTACATATGTAACCTAGAGACTAATATATATATTGTTTTTTTTTTTTTTTTGTAAGAACATCCAGGTATACAAAAATAAATAAATTAATAAATGAAAAAGATCTGATGTATTTACATATAGTATATATATTATACTACATTATATAATGCAAACCATTAGGACTAATTCCTAGAAAAACAGCCAAATATATTTAGGTCACAGTTTAGTTAATTGAGCCTGCCCACTGTTGATAAAACAAAGAATTCATTAGAGTAAAAGAAATAAGTTATAAATTGTTATAAAATAAGTTATAAAATAAATAATAATTAGAGTGAAAGAAATGAGTTTGTGAAAAAAACTTTTTTTTTTGGTTGTATATATAGATTTTATGAATTCTCCCTTTCATTTGTAAATATATATTTTTTTTCTTTAACAGTTGTAATTTAACGGATGTGCAAGCTGGAATAATGAGCTAGTTTTATTAAAGCGCCAGCCTCAATAAAGCAAGAGCTTCATTAAAATGATAGAATTTTTGGCACAAATTTGCAGCCATACACTCTCCAAATAATAATCGTATGCTCAGTCTATACTCTCCTATTTGCACCAGCCTAAAGCTCAGCCTTTTTCTAACCTTTATAACTCTTGTAATATGCCTATATAAACATTTGTGATATTTTATTCAAAGTAATGAGTTCGATATATTGTAAAACCTTAATATTATATAAAACCTTACATGCTACATTATTCCTTTTATTAAACTATTTCAAAAAAGGTTTATTTAGGATTCTTAGAGAAGTCTATCTAATCATTTTTAAGTACAGTTGTTCTGATTTAGTCTTTTGATTGGATAAGCAGTATTCCAAAGAGCTCTTATATGTAGCATATACTCACTACTTGTCTGTGTATGCCACATAAAAAATCCAATTCTAGCAACAGTTTCACTGAAATGGTTGTAGTTAGTACAGTTTATTTATAATTAATAAAACTTCTGAATTAAAATAAGAAAGCTCATCATGTGAAAATTAAAGGAAGAGGGGAAGCCAATTTTCAAATTACTGTGAGCTGGCTGTCCAGCAGGCTAATTGTCTAGCAGAGTGTGTTTCTTTTTCGTGATCTACTTTCACTACGAGAGCAAAGATTAACAAACTATCAGACCATGTTATGTTTTAAAACTCAATATTAGTTCATCTAGAAAATGTTTGTATAATACAAATGTTACATTGTTACATCACATACAGATTGTTATTTTGTTACATTTATATTAATGTATTTGTTTGTTTATTCTGTGTTAATCAGAGAACGAAACATCATATCAGAGTTAACTTAAAAAAAACTTTTTTCATTTTTTAATTGCCTTACTCTTCTAAATTGCTTACTCTTTCTTTTGTGGTTCATCATATTATATTTAATGTAATAAATTAAGTTTAATAAATGACATTATTACACACAGACTCAAATAACTGCATTTACTGTGTACTGCATAAACCATTATTTTTACCATATCTCTGCATAAATTACCCTGAAATGTACATTTTATTTAAACATTTTTATGAGATACTGCTCCATGTAGGCACTCTCCATATATAAACCTCTTAGCATAAAGTCATGATAAAACTAAAAGGCTACTTAATAGAACTGACTGCATTTTGATAATGTCCAGGGTACTTTAGTGATCTTTTTTGTAATGTAACATAACCCAAAATAAAACAAAAAATGATTTCAGTACTGTTGTGATACGATATTTGTTGAGATATTTAGAGCTTAAAACAGATATAGAGAGTTATATTGTTGTAAAAAAAAACGAATATGCAAGTTTTTGAGTAAAGAAATATCTTTAAACATATTGTATTTCAGTAATTGTGTTTCCATTCTGAAGTGACTATGTACACTCCTTGTTTATTAAAATCTGTGGTATAAATAACTGATGCCCTATATGTTAATAACTTTATATTTTGAGTAAATAAAGAGAGTAAGAAGGGCTGGTTTTCATGGTAAGTAGCCAAGGCCCAGGTGGTCTGGTTTCAGGGAAAACAATGGCTTTTAAATGCTGGAGAAAGGTCAAACATACTGGGGGTTAAGAAGAGTAAAAACATCCTGACTCTACTGCTCTAGGTCTGCTTCTGGCATTGCTCTACTGGAAACAGTAAAGAACTGGACCCATGGGCACCACAGTGTAAAGAGAGTAAAGAGTAAATTGGAACAGAGCAAGAAAGCAAGAGAGAGAGCGAAAGAGATAGAAAGTGAGAGAGACTTTATGAGCCACAGCAGCGTTGGTGGTTACTGTACATCATGAGTGGGCAGCTGTGATTGAGTGCTCTGCAGCAATGCCATTAAACTCCATGCAAATCACAGCTTCGGCAAACAGTAGTGCATAAACCTCATGCAGATCTATTACAGAGGGGTGTGATCTTGGAGGTCATTTTCTCACAGACACTAACAAAATCCTCTGGATCAAAAGCGGATTACAGTAATCTGTCTTGTCCTTCTTGCCATACTTAGGCAAACAGCGCAAAAGGGATTTTTTTACGCCGATTGTTTTGTGTAGGGTTCAGTGGAGTGTTTACTTTCAAAGCCACGTGCTTCTGAACCATAGACTAACAAACAAAATAAACTTGCTGTTGCATTTTACAACAATTTATAAATCAACATTTCCGTCTAAAAAAAAAAAAAAATTGAAAAGAAATTGAAAAGCATGCATCTAACTGTATTGCATTTGTGCACTTTTAAAAAAGCATTAGGTTATGTTAAAGTTACTCTAAAACCTTAATATTTAAAGTACATTTAATGCTTCCGACAAGGTCATTATACTGGATAGAACAATCAGGGAAATGCCAAAGAGCAAAATATAATTGTGTTTAATCCTACATGCAGACTAGAAATAAACAAGGAAGTTTTTTCTAAAAAGAACAGACTAGGTTTTTGTAGTTTAATGATTATGTAGCGACAATCTCAGACAAAGATAAATGCATTCATTTCTCTGATGCAGACAGTACAGAGCACAGCAGGAACCAGTAAACCTAGACTGAATTACAATGAAGATCGTCTTTGCCTCCATTTATGAATGTTTGATGATATCTAACACATAGAGCAGCCTCCATTCATTTCTCTCATTTAACATAAACTCAATGATACCCTGCAAGAGTTTAATTTTGGAAAATGTATTGCCAAAGTTTTTGCTTTCAAAAAGTCGATATTGCATGCAGTTCAGAAACTGCACACATGAACTGCACAGATTTTTGACAGTAGAGTGAATGGCAACCTTACTCCATACTGACCTTTGTAAAAAACAACATTTTAAATTGTTATGTAGGTAAATTTGTTAAGTTTAAACCTAATGTACAAAATAATGCAGAAATGGGGCTCTTTTTTTGTAAATGCAGCCGATGCTGTTACTCTAGAAGTGGAAATTAGTTTTGAATGGAAAACTACTTTGTAGAATTTTCTAAATCTATTTTGTGGAGGATGCATAGCACTCAGCACAGGAATTGGATAAATCACAGTCTTTCTCATTGGAATGGTTTTTAGTTGGCAGATTAATAAGCTTGCACAAATAACAAAGAATCATTTCAGAATCTATGTAGAAAAACTGAGTACAAATCTGTAATTTAACCTATTCACTGTAAATAACCAACACCAACATAGCTCATAGCTCATACATTTTATATAACATGAAGAAATGCACATTCATACATTTTAGAGCATGTTTGGTTATTCTGCCTCATTTGGTTTAGGTACTTGAGGCATTTGTAATAACAAGTTTCACATCATCACCTGCATGTTGATGAGTTAGATATAAAAATTAATTATATTAGAAATGTCAAGTGCTACACAGAAGCATGTGAGTCAAATGTTGTTTTCCAAATTTTACTTAAAACTAATTAAAAACTGCTTAATAGGGGCCATCATGAATATTAAATAAACCAAAAAAGTGTTTATGTTCTATGTTTGGCCTGTAGACTTCATGTTTAAGTTCATATTTATTATTAAGACACACTTTTGCACATTAAAAAGTCTATTATGATTTGCTTGTAGATTGAGATAATCAAAAATCATGACTTCTTTGTAAAGGTCACCTCTCAAATCACTTTTATCACCCGTTTCACCTGCAGCCTCAGCCATTTACAGTAATGCATTCTGCTGGCCGGCAAACCTGACATTAGCTCCATACCCAGGCTCCTGAATCAATAACTTTTAATAGACTTAGCCCTGATTGAGTACAGATGTCAGTTACACAGAAACTTTAAACAGAAACACAGGAATATTAATCACTGAAAAGCTGCCTTTTTATTATTTTTTTCCTCTGTGCCCTCAGGAGATGGAAAGCTGATTGAGAGGCAGAGCTCAGTTCTAGCTGAGTGAAACTTGAGCTGTGGACGAGAGCTTTTAATCAGCAATGCTAGAGATTAAAGCATACACTGGAGTATACACTCCTGTACTTAACACTCTAATCAGTATGCCGTAGAACTGACAGATGTGTTGTGACCTACTGATTCAGTTATATTTTGAGGCAACTACAAAATAAATAAATTTTGAATCTCTTTTTCATCAGGTAGGAACGTACAATGGTCCTAGGATGGCCATGTATTTCATTATTGTTTTAAAAAACAGTTTCCCTCTCCATTTACCTTTGGGAATAAAATGACCATTTCAGTACAAAACCATAGAGGGGGGCATTTATTACTGTCATTAAATTTCCTAGGCATCACTGAGAATAACTGGAATATATACAAGATTTCTGCATACAATTTACTGTCTCTCGACTTTTACGCATGAGACAAAAGACCACTGAAATCTCATGCTCTCATGTCACAGATCAATACAGTTAAATATTTTTCCAGTCTAATTGAACATTTTACAATGCAAATGACAAGTATAATGATTATACATATGGAGATATACATTTAAATATAAATAGTATAACTAAATGCATATTTGTGTATTCATACACTAAAATGGATCAATTGTCCAGGTGTTTTTATGTAACAGATGTGTTTTGTGAGGTTAAAGGTTTGTTGCTCTGCCAGAGTGTGTTCTTTTCTAAACATGTCCAATCTGATGACCATTTCTACATAGCAAATGACAGTTCACTGGCTGAATTTGTTTCTATTTTTGAATCTTTTAAAAGAATACTGCTGTTTACTAACCTGAACAGAAATGAAATAATTTGTCAATTACACTACTTGCATCAAAATCTTTTTTTTTTTTTATGCTTATACCTTTGTGCCAGTTGTCAGTGGTTTACTTCCTATTGTTGATCACTGCATGCAATAATAACTCTATAAGCCTATGTCTGCACAACATCTAAAATTATTTTAGAGCAAACTTCAAACACTCTGCAAAACAGTAGCCTACAAAAATGGCTGTACCAGACTACACTTTCCAGATTGCACACTTTTACTGGCTTCTGTTTTACCACATTTGTTCAATCAGGAGATGCAATTACACAGGACTCTACAAGAAGAGACTTGCAATAACAAACAATTGAGCTTGACATATACGCTCAGCATGTCTGTGTGGTCTTAACTATACCAACTTTTTTGTTGTTCGTTGCTTTTCTGGTGTTTTTTTTTTACATTGAAGAGGTGTTTTTAATTTGAATTTGTTTTTCTTTGCTGATTTACTTCCTTTATAAAAGGCTAATGTTCTAAAACAATGGAACCTCAGCATATATCTATCAAACAGGATTATAATATAAAAATTACAAAATGTAATGTTTGCAGGTTGTATATAAAAATACCATGACAGCTTATATACAGGGCATAGGAGGTCTATAAGGGTATTTTTATATGCTGGCATCTGTAAGTATATTTAAAGAAAAATACAATAGGTTTCTTAAAAAAATAATTTTAATTGTTATTTAAATGGTTAGAGTAAATTTTGGAGTGAGTTAGATGAAGTGGTAGGAGGTGTACCTAGGAATAAAAGATTAGTGATTGGGGCAGATTTCAATGGGCATGTAGGTAAAGGGAACAGAGGGGATGAGAAGGTGATAAATAGGTATGGCTTCAAGGAGAGGAATGTGGAAGGGCAGATGGTGGTAGATTTTGCTAAAAGGATGGAAATGGAATTGGTAAACATTTATTTTAAGAAGAAGGAGGATCATAGAGTGACATAAGAGTGGAGGAAGGTGCACACAGGTGGACTATGTTCTATGTTGAGATTGGAGACTGTAAGGTGTTGGCAGAGGACAGTGTAGGTAGCTAGACAGCATCGGATTTTTGGATCAGATGACATACCAGATGTTTAGGAGAGAGGGCAGTGGAGTTTTTAACAAGATTGTTTAACAGGATTTTGAAAGGTGAGAGGATGCCTGAGGAATGGAGAAGGAGTGTACTGGTACCGATCTTTAGGAACAAGAGAGATGTGCAGACCTGCATTAACTATGGGGGAATTAAGTTGATCAGTCACACCACGAAATGATGGGAAAGAGTAGTGGAAGACAGGCTGAGAGAAGAGGTGACCATCTGTGAGCAACAGTATGGTTTTATGCCGAGGAAGAGACAGTGGCAGAGTAAAAGACAGGAGGTGGAGCTGGAGGTAGCACAGCTGAAGATGTTGAAGTTTTTGTTGGGAGTGACGAAGATAGACAAGATTAGAAATTAGTTTATTAGAGGCACAGCATATGTAGGACGTTTTGGAGACAAGGTGAGGGAGGTAAGATTGAGATGGTTTGGACATGTGCAGAAGAGGGACATGGTATATCGGTATGAGAATGCTGAGGATGGAGCCACCAGGAAGGAGGAATAAAGGAAGGCCTAGGAGGTGGTTTATGAATGTGGTGAGGGAAGACATGCAGGTAGTTGGGTTGAAAGAGGCAGATGTAGAGGACAGGGGGGTATGGAGACAGATGATCTGCTGTGGCGACCCCTAATGGGAGAAGCTGATAGAAGAAGAAGAAGATTTAAATGTTTGTAGTAATACAGTAAAACATTTAAATTCTGTTTAATTCAACTATTGTTTAAAATTCCTGTCATTTCGCCAGCACATAAAAAATAACTAGACTCAAACAAACTAGTCAATCTCATTAGTGAACCCAAGTTGACTTTCCAAGTTGTGTACTGGTAAGCTATTGCTGTTACAGGCATTAGATTTGTTTTTTAATTTAATTAGTTTGTTAAATTGGATGACTTCATTTATATTGCACTCTACATACACCCTAGCTTGTTTGCTAACAGCAACTATGAGGTCAAACATTCGTGCACATGATAAACCAAGTCATGTAGCAGAATCGATATCAATGATAAATTAAAATAATACTGAAATACAAACATAGCTGACTATCCTGCTAATTTAATTAATTATCATTTTCAGTGTTAAAGGCCCATTAGATTTCGAGTGCTCTGACTAGGTCTTACAATTACCATTAATCTTAGTTTTATTTAGTGATCCATTCTTTTAATGAAGCCCATGATATTGAGCAAATCTACCATTTTTGTGCTGAAGTATCTTTTAGACTAGACTAGATTTTGGCAGGCATCTTAGTAAATCTCCAGTCAATCTTTTCAGTGATCTGGCATTCTATATTGTATAGAGGCTTTTATAGCAGCATTCACTCCTGAATAATGGAAGCTAATTATTGTTCATTGTGTGATTGTTTGGAGCTTTTGTGTTGCTTTCGGGCAGTGATCAGCACTATGAGCTGAACCTCTCATCTATTTGCAGTGCTCAGGGGCATCAGAGAAATTTGCTTAAATTTTTATCAGTCTGCATTGCTTCTTGGTAATCTCTAAACAAGAAAGGCAAATATAAATCAACCTCTCATACTTTATAAAGCTCTGGAAGACATCCATTTGGGGTTAGTAGAGCAGTGGATATGCTTCTGCTAGAGCTCTGTATGAGATTTGACCATCAATGCAGAGGCTGGACCTGTGCCCTCCACAAAAATGAACTTGAAGTCGATTTCAATAGTTCAGTCGATTGTAATTGCAGACGTCCCCTTCCCCCTAGCCCACAACCATACTGTCACACTAGGATCAAGAGTCAGAAACCAAAATACAGACAGGACGTTTATTAGCCTTGGGAAAGAGACAGAAGCTAGGTAATATACAAATATAAACTTGACCTCCATAGAATCTTGTAAATATTAAAACAAGTGAGTGCCCATAACACTAGCCTTAACCTTAACAGGTTTCATGCCAACTGAGTTTATATGTAAACACCAAATAATCAGTAATTTTCTGCTCAAGTTGTCTTGTAAAATACAATTCATTAGATAAATAACATTTTGCTGACTGATGAAGGTTATGAAGGCCCTTCAGCCATTTTGTCTTCCCTTGCCCTACCCTTGGCCTGTTTGCTTAGTCAGTCACTAAGTCTCTGTCAGATGTGAAGTCAGACAGTACTCTCTGGCACCAGTTGCTATTATTTTCATAAGCACACATCAGAAATGAAGCAAACATTTTTTGCATGTAGGAATGCTGTCCTGTAGAAACCAAAAGATCCACAATCAGGTTGTAAACAGAATGCTACACGTAGAAACAAATGAGACAGTTTTTGTCCTTTGAATTATTTTAATGGATCACAGCCTGGGAATATCTGCAACAGACAAAAAGCTGTGTGAGCACTTTGGCCTTAATATAACAGATAGTGGTAACAGCACCTCACAGTACTGTTTATTGTCCCAGACAAACATCTGCTGTGTTGCAAATGGTTGACATTTTAGATGAATTTAACAGGCATTTGAGATTTACTTTGGGGGTGAATAATATCAACTGTAGCTTATTTTGTCATTTCATGCTTGAATGAGTTTGTCTAGGCTGTATAATAGTGTGATATTGTCATGGGCTTGGCAGTAACATTCACTTCATTTGATCCTGCATAATTTCTCTGCATATTACAGCCATGTAATGACTATTACTAATCTGGTTTCTTTTTAGGCAAATTAAACCCTGCCTGAGATACAACCTGTTCTGAATCTTTTTTCTGAATTCTTCTGAAAAACATCTTCATGTCTTTGGGAAAGACATAGGTAAGACTTTGACTAGTCTCTGAAAAACAAGAATGTCTCCTGGTTATTAAGAAGTTAAATTAGCATCTTTTGAATACTGTAGCAAATTTTGCTCGCAAAAAAGGAAATGTTTATGAGTAATTATAACAGTATAATTAATCATAAATATTTGATATAAATCTTAGAATTAACAGTGATAGAATAAATGTTACAATTATTTGATCTGTTTGTCCACCGAGCAGACAGTATAATCTTTTATCAATTCTAGAAAAGGTTATCTCTCTACTTTATACTGTACTAGTTGTAATTTAGCATGTAGCAAAATCAGTATTCAGTGACTTCGAATTTTTAGCAGTACTCAGAGACAATCACTTGTGAACATAATGCATTTAATGAATGAGACTACACGTAACACAGGACTAAACACACAAAAAGACATATAAGAAAAGAGAAATTAGAAAAATGGAAAGAGCCAGAAGATAGAGGAAAAATTAAGAGAAAGAATTAATAAGCGTAACCTCAAACTGACCACTACCTAATGAGAATCATAAAGGAATCAAAATTCACCTTAATAAGGGGGCTTAAACTTAAACACGTATCTAGATAGTTGGTAAACGGTTACTTGCATTGGCCTTTTGGCTGAACAAGAGTCTGGATGCGGTAGACAAAGGAGATTCTTGATGAGTCCGTTAGGAGAAAGTTCTTAGGCAATGTTCTTGAAGGTAAAGCTGCCGGAAGATCTGTCTCAAAGGGTTTGAGTCCATCTCAAAGGAGGGTTTAAGCCACAATTCGTGGGTGTTCAGGACATTTAAAGGTCCCCTAGCCACACCCATCTTTGGTGGAATGGACAATACAAAGCATGAACTTTTGAGAGGGAAAAACGTTTTTGAAAGGGAAACTTTTTTGAAAGGGAAAAACGTTCATTGCCTGCTTGCATGTGTATGGCCAGTCTGAAGAACTGATAAAGTTTTATCTAAAGTGTATTAAAAGCAGTACAGTGTACTTCACAACCATATACAGCATTGTTTAAGAAATACAGAGCAGATAATTTTGATACCAAGGAAGCAAGTAATAGACAGCATTAAGGCAGAAATACATTGATACACCTGGACATACGTCTTTAAAGTGTAACTAATGTCAATACGAGTTGTGGCTAGGATGATAATGATAAAAGGAGAATACATACAACACATGCACATATCATACAGAGTTTGGAACACTTTATTATTGCCTAAATAAATGTGTGTGCTTGTGTGTGGGGGGTACATCACACCCAGACATATTGGAGCCTGGTGGGTTGGGTGTGAGGTGCCTTATCAGTGGAATGTCCTTGAAGTTAAATCGAGAAACCAGAGAGCTGTTTGTTTATTGCCTTTGTGTGTAGGGGAAGATACAACAGTTGTCATGAAGGTCAGGTAGTAGGTGGGTCACAGTGGTCAGATGGCAGGTGGATCATGGTGGCCTAATGGCAGAAGCTTCTAGCTTTTCTCAGCCCTTGGTTCCTCAGGCTGAGGGTTGATCTTAGCAAGGTTAAACATTGTCTCTCATGAAGTCCCACTTCTGCGGTGGTTCCACTTGAAGGTGTGGGGAAGAGCAGCTATGCACCTGTTAATGGACCTTTATACTCCATTGATTCTTTTGAACAGGAATTGGGCAAGGCCAAGCTTCAGTGCATACCTGATGGCTAAGTAGATAAAAAGTGCTGTGTCGGCAGTTCAGGATCAGGTAACAAGGAAGTTGGTTGATATCGGCAGCTGATACAGTGCTTGGAGGGCCGTGTCGATTGGGGTGATGTTGATAATTTGTTCTCAGCCCTAATTCAGAATCCAGGGTGAGATTGTGACTGGAAGGTGGGTTCAGACAGTTAGCAGAGGGTAGGTCAGGTTGGCGGCATGATTACTTAATGGATCACCAAAAGACTTGGCTACCTCGGGTTGCTAAGCTTTCCTTGATGATTCTCAAGTTAGGTCTTTACCTCACACCAAAACCAAATAAAGTGAGAACAACCAAATCAACTACTCAAAACACAAAAGGAATAGAGCAGGCCTAGACCTGGGACTGCTGTTAAGGTTTAAGACGGGTCTTTTCAGAAAAGGGGAACTGTGAGTGTTAACACTACAATACTTTGGATGAAGAAAAGTAGTCACAGCTTTTCTTTAATTGCATGAAATTCAAATACATTTCTCACTGGACATTGAGATTTTGTCCAAGAATATGCCTAGTGTTTGCTATGAAAAAATGTCCTTGCTGCTAAAAATGGCATCCACAGGCAAATGACCAAAAATGATGAAAGGAATTTGCATGCTGTGATTCCTTTATGAATGCATGCCCTTGCCTAAAGCTTACAAAGAGAGAACCCCATCTGATAAAAAAAAAAAAATGTGTTTAATCTCAGAATCCATATGTGTCCTGGCAAAGACAAATATCAATTTTCAGACTTTACCTAAAAAGATTTTGATGCTGTTCACAAAACATGGATAACCATAGAGAAAATAAAGAAAAACAAATGAGTAATTCTTCATTAACACTTATTTTCATTAAAAACAGATAAAGAGACATGGTGGTGGAATGAGGAATTGCAGGACAGCACAAGGAGAAAGAGGTTGGCGAAACAGAATTGGGATCAACAGAGTGATGAGA
The DNA here is from genome assembly GCF_014805685.1 of Silurus meridionalis. Classification (NCBI taxonomy): domain Eukaryota; kingdom Metazoa; phylum Chordata; class Actinopteri; order Siluriformes; family Siluridae; genus Silurus; species Silurus meridionalis. Next base: position 7,629,641 of record NC_060888.1, read on the forward strand.
AAAGTACAAGGAGATGCGGCAACAGGTAAAGAGGGATGTGGCAGTGGAGTTTTTAAACCAGGTTGTTCAAGATTTTGAAAGTGAGAGGATGCCTGAGGAATGGAGAAGGAGTGTGCTGGTACTGGTTTATAAGAATAAGGGAGATGTGCAGACCTGCAGTAACTACAGGGGAATTAAGTTGATCAGTCACACCATGAAGTTATGGGAAAAAGTAGTGAAAGCCAGGTTGAGAGAAGAGGTGACCATCTGTGAGCAATAGTATGGTTTCATGTGGAGGAATTTTTTTTGCTTTGAGAATGTTGATGGAGAAGTTTAGAGAAGGTCAGAAGGAGTTGCATTGTGTGTCAAGTCAAGTCAAATCAAGTTTATTTATATAGCGCTTTTCACAACAGACATTCTCAAAGCAGCTTTACAAAAATCAACAGTCAAGGTGAATGGTGTGCATTGATCCCTAATGAGCAGCCATGGCGACTGTGGCAAGGAAAAACTCCTTAGATGTTATGAGGAAGAAACCTTGAGAGGAACCAAACTCAAAAGAGGAACCCATCCTCATTTGGGTGACATCAAGAGTTTAAGCATAAATCTTTCCACAATACAGAATACTGAAGAGAGAGAACTAACATGAGATACTGGAGTGTAAGATTATAAGTAAATGTTCTTTCTACAGTCTTTGGTAAAAAAGTAGGAGCTACTGAGCTCAACATTTGTGATCATCACAGATCCAGCAACAGCTTCTCCATGCCAGAGCCTTTAAACACTCCAGGAGGTCCAATGTCAAAACTCCACACATGTAGTGGGATCAAATTGGCACTGGTACGTCTCTAGATGGTTCAGGTTTGTGGATTTAGAGAAAGCGTTCAACAGGGTGCCATGAGAGGAGTTGTGGTACTGTATGAGGAAGTCAGGTGTGTCAGAGAAGTATGTAAGGGTGGTGCAGGACATGTATGAGGACAGTGTGACAGCAGTGAAGTGTGCAGTAGGAACAACAGTCTGGTTTAAGGTGAAGTTGGACTTCATCAAGGATCGGATCTAAACCCTTTCCTGTTTGCAGTGGTGATGGACAGGTTGACGGACAAGGTCAGACAGGAGTCTCCATGGACTATGATATTTGCGGATGATATTGTGATTTGTGGTGAGACTAGGAAGCAGGTTGAGAAGAGCCTGAAGAGGAAAAGGTATGCCCTGGAGAGAATGTGAAGGAGGAGTCAGTCAGAGTAAGACAGAGTACATAAGTGTGAATGAGAGGGATGGCAGTAGATTGGTGCGGTTGCAGGGAGAGGAGGTGGAGAAGGTGGAGGAGTTCAGGTACCTGGGGTCAACAGTGCAAAGTAATGGAGAGTGTGTTAGAGAAGTGAAGAAAAGAGTGCAGGCAGGGGGGAGTGGGTGGAGAAGAGTGGCAGAAGTTATCTGTGATAGAAGGGTATTTGGGAGAGTGAAAGGGAAAGTTTATAGGACTGTGGTGAGACCTGCAATGTTGTATGGTTTAGAGACAGTGGCATTGAGTAAAAGACAGGAGATGGAGCTGGAGGTAGCAGAGTTGAAGATGTTAAGGTTTTCTTCAGGAGTGACAAGGATGGACAGGTTTAAAAATGAGTTTATTAGAAGGACAGCGCATGTAGGACGTTTTGGAGACAAGTTGAGGGAGCGAGATTGAGATAGTTTGGACATGTGCAGAGGAGGGACATGTGGAATATCGGTAGGAGAATGCTGAGGATGGAACCACCAGGAAGGAGGAAAAGAAGAAGACCAAGGAGGAGGTTTATGGATGTGGTAAGGGAAGACATGCAGGTAGTTGGTTTACAAGAGGAAGTAGAGGACAGAGTAGTATGGAGACGGATTATCCACTGTGGCGAACTATAAGGGGAGAAGCCAAAAGAAGAAGAAGAAGATTGTCATTTGTCTTTGTTCAGAATACACCTTAAGTGGCCTCTGGTAAAGAGTGTATTAAAGAGTAAGTAGGCATAATGTTGTAAAGATTGAAGATTGTGGACAAAATCCTGAATTGAGCCTAGAATAGTAATTCAAAGTCAGAGCTGCTGGGTTTGACATAGCATGAGCTTTCAAGCTCATATGGCATACTGTATATTGTGTGCTCTATAATTGGCTTTACATAAAAACAAAATTAAATTTGCTATTTTGTTTTTGCCATGGAAAATACAAATAGAAATCATTTTATTATAATTTTTACACATATGACATATAACAATACCTAAAATGCTTCAATAATATTTATATTATTTATATTCATGGTTCCCTAGTGGTCTAGTGGTTAGGATTCGGCGCTCTTACGCGGCCCGGGTTCGAGCCCCAGTCAGGGAACCTAACACAGCCATTAGGGTTGCACAAGCCAGTGGACTCTTAATGCCGGGCCCCAAGCCAGGATAAATGGGGAGGTTTGTGTTAGGAAGGGCATCCAGCATAAAACATGTGCCAAATAGAACATGCGAATCACGATGATCCGCTGTGGCGACCCCTAATGGGTAATGGGAGAAGCCGAAAGAAAGATTGATTGATATTATTATTATTTATTTATATAATCTTATCTTATCTTATAGTAATAATAATTAATGAATATTTGTCATAATAAATAAATACATGCTTGTATACAGGACCACATTGAACAATATACAAATTACCATTAAATAAATATTGATTCATATTTTTACTCATTGTTTATGTTTTTAATTCTGCTAATTAATTCTATAATTTGAGGAATTAATACAGAGCATTTACCCAATTAAGCCTGAAAACCCTGATGAAAACTCATTGAAAACTTTCATTGGAAGTTGAACTGAATCTTCTAATTGGAATCTAATTTTGGGCTATTACAAGTGTTGCTAAAAATGGCCTACTACTTGAATAATATATATATATATTTTTTTATCTAATGGTAAATAAAAACAAACAAATATCAGGGAATTTGTTTTGTTTGTGCTTGACCAGTGTGGTATCCAGCACATTGGAATGCACAAGCTTAACAAGCCTTACTGACTTGAGAAAAAATAAAAAAAAGCTTTTTGCTGATGTTGAGTGTGGAAAGTGTTTCTCCTCCTGCACTATTAAAAGGGCAACCATAAATGCATGGGATGAGAAAATTACAAACACTTATTTTGACTTGGCAAACCCATGACATCCTCAACTAAGAAGGAGTGTAGCAGCTCTGGGATATACTGCCGCAGGGCAAACAGGATCTTGAGCAGACAGCAGAGTCCTGCGGTCTCACTGCAACAGGCTTCCATTAGAAACTGTGTGTGAGACAGGATAGGAAGGAGTGAAAGGAGGCAATTAAAGGCCAGGTTGAGAAACTGTGTTCCCAGGCTGATGACCACACTGCTTTGGAGGAATTGTAATTTATTTTTTAGTGAATTTACAATCAGAATACAGTAGCTCTGTTTACCAGACTTTCTGCTGTCTCAATTATTCTGGAGATGCCACTTATTGTTATGATACACTTTGGCTTTACTCATTTTAGAATCAGTCCAGTAAAAAAGATAAAAAATAATTTAACCAAGCATGAATTATTTTAAATAAAAATTTAAGAACTTGTAAAAATTTACAATATTAAAACAGAGCAGGTAAATTTCCAATTATTTGTAAGAGAATAAGGGTATGTTGATTCCCAGTAGGCAAAACTGTTTGACAACAGCACTGAATAACTATAGAATTCTTAACAATTGTTTAGAAAACCCTCTACTCTCATTGTTTGAACTTTTCCTTTCTAAATGGATATATAGCAACTTCAATTTAGAGAACCTAGAGATATACATATACTGTAAATATAATTAGTATATTTCTTGTTAGATCAAAAATGAGTGTTATGGATTTTTACTGTACATGTACATACTTTATCTCAGTGTTATGTACTTTTGATATGTAATATATGTAATATATATATATATATATATATATATATATATATATATATATATATATATATATATATATATATATATATTACATATATATATACCTTTATTAGGTACACCTGTCCAACTGCTCGTTAACACAAATTTCTGAAAAGTCAATCACATGGCAGCAACTGAATGCATTTAGGCATGCAGACATGGTCAAGACGATCTGCTGCAGTTCAAACCGAGTGTCAGAATGGGGAAGAAAGGTGATTTAAGTGTCTTTGAACATGGCATGGTTGTTGGTGCCAGACGGGCTGGTCTGAGTATTTCAGAAACTGCTGATCTACTGGGCTTTTCACGCACAACTATCTCTAAGGTTTACAGAGAACGGTCCGAAAAAGAGAAAATATCCAGTGAGCGGCAGTTCTGTGGGCGCAAATGCCTTGTTGATGCCAGAGGTCAGAGGAGAATAGCCAGACTGGTTCGAGCTGATAGAAAGGCAACAGTAACTCAAGTAACCACTTGATACAACCGAGGTATGCAGAAGAGCATATCTGAATGCACAACACGTCGAACCTTGAGGCGGATAGGCTACAGCAGCAGAAGACCACACCGGGTGCCACTGCTGACAGCTAAGAACAGGAAACTGAGGACAATAGAAGATTGGAAAAACATTGCCTAGTCTGATGAGTCTCGATTTCTGCTGCGACATTCGGATGGTAGGGTCAGAATTTGGCGTCAACAACATGAAAGCATGTATCCATCCATCCTGCCTCGTATCAACGGTTCAGGCTGGTGGTGGTTGTGTAATGGTGTGGGGGATATTTTCTTGGCACACTTTGGGCCCATTAGTACCAATTGAGCATCGTGTCAACGCCACAGCCTACATGAGTATCGTTGCTGACCATGTCCATCCCTTTATGACCACAGTGTACCCATCTTCTGATGGCTACTTCCAGCAGGATAACGCGCCATGTCATACAGCATGAATCATCTCAGATTGGTTTCTTGAACATGACAATGAGTTCACTGTACTCAAATGGCCTCCACAGTCACACACACACACACACACACACACACACACACACACACACACACACACACAATGTGACTACTCCCTTGGATGCCTTTTAAAGACTAAAATGAACTGCACATGCATCCACTCATCCACTCATGAGTTCCATGACATTATTATTTAACGTTTAAACACGGACAGATTACAATCCCTGTCTCCAATAAAGCTTAGGAAAGCCTTTTTATTTCTAAAATTGTATCTTATTTAAACAGTTTTTAGCTCTTGTTGCAGTCTCATTTCATTAGTGGTTTGACCATTATTGCACTATTCCCACTAATGTGATCAATTAAAGGGGTTAGAAATTAAAATTGCCTTTGGGTCGCAAATTAGAGGACAAATATGGCGTAAGATGCAATGCTAGCTGAAAACCACTGCACTAGATACCACACTAAGAGCTTTAATATAGCCAAAGTAATTTAGAGCTGAAGACTAATAAAAAAATATATAAATTATATATTAGCTAAAAATGTATATAACTGAATAATGAGCTTAGCCAAATGATATTACTTTACAGTGCAATTTGTAAATGATTTTAGTGTTTGGGCTGCCTCCTCACAGCAATTGTTTTGCTTTCTGACTTTGACCACTGTAAATTTTATTGCCAGTCAGGCTGGTTTGACTATTTTAGAAACCGTCAATCCCTCAGGATTTCTAGACACAACATTTCTGTTTTATGTGTGTATATACACACACAATTGTGTGTAAGTGAAAATGCACTTTGCATTCTTTGTGTCCCAAGACATACAACCCAAATTTCAAACAATGGTTGTATGAAAGCATTTCGTATAACATCACAAAAATAGAATGTAATGCAATTTTATAAACCCAGCTATTCACAAATGAACAAAGAAAACATATGAAATGTTTGAAAAGAGAAAATGTATGATTTCTGGGAAAAAAAAAGTCAGGACAAGGGGAACAGAAAGTTTGAAAGAGTGTTTCAAAATAAAAACAGCTGAAGAACATTTTGCAACTAATTAGGGTAATTGGCAAAAGGTCAGTAACATGATTGCTTCTCTAAGATACTCATTTTATACCATAGTTTCTCAGTTGATAAACAGAAGTTCACCCATTTGTAAAAAACTGTCTACAAATTGTAAACAAAATGTAAAAATAATGCTCAATTTAAAATGACAAAGAATTTGGAAATCTCATCATCTTCAGTATATATCATTCAAAGATTCAGAGAATCTGAAGAAATCTCTATACGCACATGGTAAAGGCAAAAATCAATATTGGAGCTTCTGCTCTTCATGCCATCTGTGACATTGCATGAAAAATTGTATGATTCTGAAATCACTGCATGGGTTTAGAATCACCTACAGAAATCACTGTCTGTGAACAGTCTACCGTGTCATCCAAAAATACAGGTAAAAGCATATAATTAAAAGAAGATGCCATATGTGAACTTGATCCAGAACATTGTATTCTCTGTCAACTGTGACAAAGTAGAAAACTTATTAAAAGTTTAAATAATTTTTTTAAACCAAGGATGCTGCTTCCTATGGACTAAAGTGATCAGTGGTCAGACGAATAAAATGTTTTGAATTCTTTTTGGAAACCATGCACGCTGCATCCTCCAGACAAAAGAGGAGATGGACCATCCAACATGTTATCAGCACTGTCAAAGAGCCTGCATCCCTGATGTTTTGAGCGATCATTACTGCTTATGAAATAGGCAGCCTGCACATCTTGAAAGGCTACATCAATGCTGCAAACATTTGAAAATATTAAGCATATCATTTAAAAAAAAAAAACAAGCCACAGGACAGCTAAGCAGCTAGAATCCTGTATCAGACACAAATTGGAAAATATTTCCTCTTTCAGAACCTTAGGAACTGTTCTCCTGTATTTACAGAAGTACTGTATATGGTATTACATTATTATTTACAAAAAAAAAAAAAAAAAAAAAGACTGGTTCTGTGCTGGAAGAGAGAGACAAGCAATAGTTTACAAAGCTTTTTTTATTTACATTAATTTTCATCCCGGCAATGTCCTATTCAATACTTACGCCTGGGCTCACCCGCAATCTCGCGATTAAGGACACCTTTCCCGCTTGACGTCCGCTGGCTCACAGATTGGCATGCTTTCCCTTTATAGCGTCCGCTCGAGTTTGCTCATGGACCGGCATGTTTTTTTTTTATAAAAAATCTATAAAGAATATATATGCTGAATTTATGTAAATGGTATACAAAAATATACATAAAAAATGCAGTAATTACAATATGATTGTAAAAATGAGTGACAAACACATCCACTGCTGCAAATCATGGCTTATTTAGAAAGATAAAGGTCCACTGAACAACAACAACTTCTTTCGGCTGCTCCAATTAGGGGTTGCCACAGTGGATCATCCGTCTCTCTACCCCCTATCCTCTACATCTGCCTCTTTTAAACCAACTAACTGCATGTCTTCCCTCACCACATCCATAAACCTCCTCCTTGGCCTTCCTCTTTTCCTCCTTTCTGGCTCCATATTCAGCATTCTCCTACAAAATACCCCATGTCCCTCCTTTGCACATGTCCAAACGATCCCATTCACGCGTCCCACACCTTGTCTCCAAAAAGTCCTACATGCGCTGTGCCTCTAATAAACTAATTTTTAATCCTGTCCATCCTTATCATGCCCAACGAAAAGCTCAACATCTTCAGCTCTGCTACCTCCAGCTCGCCACAGTCCTATAAACTTTCCCTTTCACTCTTGCAGATACCCTTTTATCACAAATCACTCCTGCCACTCTTCTCCACCCACTCCATCCTGCCTGCACTCTTCTCTTCACTTCTCCAAAACACTCTCCATTACTTTGCACTGTTGACCCCAGGTACCTAAACTCATCCACCTTCACCACCTCTTCTCCCTGCAACCGCACCACTCCACTGCCCTCCATCTTATTCACACATATGTACTCTGTCTTACTCCTACTATTGTTTATTCCCCTTAACTCCTGCACGTAACTCCACCTCTCCAGGCTCTTCTCAAACCTGCTCCCTACTTTCACCACAAATCACTATCATCCGCAAACATCGTAGTCCACGGAGACTCCTGTCTGTCCTCATCCATCAACATGTCCATTACCACTGCAAACAGGAAAGGGCTCAAAGCCGATCCTTGGTCCAGTCCAACCTCCACCTTGAACCAGTCTGTCGTTCCTACTGCACACTTCAATGCAGTCACACTGTCCTCATACATGTCCTGTACCACCTTCACATACTTCTCTGACACACCTGATTTCCTCATACAATACCACAACTCATCTCTCAGCACACTGTTGTATGCCTCCCTAAATCTACAAACACACAATGTAATTGCTTCTGACCTTCTCTATACTCCTCCATCATGTCTGTGGTGCTCTTCCTCAGCATGAAACCATAATTTTGCTCACAGATGGTCACCTCCTCTCTCAGCCTTCTCTGAACCTTACACTACAGTCTTCCTCCTTTAGTTTCCACCATCTTATCCTTCTTTGAGTCCTCACTCTCCTCCTCTTCTTCCTCACCTCCTACAGACCACTATCCGATGCTGTCTATCTACAGTGTCCCCTGCCAACATCTTACAGTCTCTGAACTCCTTCAGAATCACCCCTACACCATTTCTCTTTCCATCCACACCATTAATGAACAGTTTAAACCCGCCTTCAATGTTCCTGGCCATATTTCCCTTACTTGCTTTCCACTTGGTCTCCTGAACACACAACATATCTATTCAATTCAATTCAATTCAATTCATTTTTATTTGTATAGCACTTTTAACAATGAACTTTGTCTCAAAGCAGCTTTACACAGATAATCTGGTGATTAAAACATACCGTTCTCCTCTTCATCATATCAGCTACCTCTCTCCCTTTGCCAGTCATAGTTCCAACATTAAAATACCAACTATAACCTCCACTCTCCAACACTTTTACTTTTCCTGCTGTCTCTGTAGATGTCTTCCTCATCTTCTTCTCCTCCTTCAGCCAACAGTAGCCCAATTTACACCAGTACCCTGTTGGCTAACAATACCTGTGGCGGTTGTGGTAACACGGGCCTCGACCATTTCAGTATGATTTTCTGATTTGTGATCAGCATACAGTATTTGATTTGGCACATTTTACGCTGGATGCCCTTTCTAACGCAACCCTCCCCATTTTTCCAGGCTTGAGACCAGCACTAAGAGGGCACTGGCCTGTGCAACCTTAATTCCTGGGTTGCTTGAACATTTGTGTTCATTTAAACTATTTTAAATAAAATGCCTGCTTGGCATTTATATATACCCGATTCCAAAAAAGTTGGGACACTGTACAAATTGTGAATAAAAACAGAATGCAATGATGTGGAAGTTTCAAATGGTAATATTTTATTCAGAATACAACACAGATGACATATATCAAATGTTAAAACTGAGAAAATGTGTAATTTTAAGGGAAAAATATTAAGGGAGGGCATCCCCTCTTCTTGTCGCATCTTCCTCTTTATGATGGGCCAAATGTTTTCTGTGTGTGAAAGATCTGGACTTCAGGCTGGCCATTTCAGTACCCGGATCCTTCTTCTACGCAGCCATGATGTAATTTTTATGCAGTAATTGATGCAGTATTTGGTCTGGCATTGTCATATTGGAAAATGCAAGGTCTTCCCTGAAAGAGACGACGTCTAAATGGGAGCATATGTTCTAGAACTTGGAAATACCTTTCAGCAGTGATGGTGCCTTTCCAGATGTGTAAGCTGCCCATGCACCACAAGCAGGCTACTGAACTGAGCGCTGATAACAACTTGGGTTGTCCTTATCCTCTTTAGTCCGATTGACATGGCGTACCAGTTTTCCAAAAAGAACTTCACATTTTTATTCGTCTGACTACAGAACAGTTTTCCACTATGCCACAGTCCATTTTAAATGAGCCTTGGCCCAGAGAAAACGCCTGCACTTCTGGATCATGCTTAGATATGGCTTCTTTTTTGACCTATAGAGTTTTAGCCAGCAACGGTGAATGGCACGGTGGATTGTGTTCACCGACAACGTTTTATGGAAGTATTATGAGCCCATGTTGTGATTTCCATTACATTAGCATTCCTGTATGTGATGCAGTGCCGTCTAAGGGCCTGAAGATCACAAGCATCCAGTATGGTTTTCCGGCCTTGACCCTTATGCACAAAGATTGTTCCTGATTCTCTGAATCATTGGATGATATGCACTGTAGATGATGATAACTTCGAACTCTTTGCAATTTTTCTCTGAGAAACTCCTTTCTGATATTGCGCCACTATTTTTTGCCGCAGCATTGGGGGAATTGGTGATCCTCTGCCCATCTTGACTTCTGAGAGACCCTGCCACTCTGAGAGGCTCTTTTTATACCCATGTTGCCAATTGACCTAATAAGTTGAAAATTGGTCCTCCAGCTGTTCCTTACATGTACATTTAACTTTTCCGGTCTCTTATTGCTTTTTTGGAATGTGTAGCCCCCTAATGAAATCCAAAATGAGCCAATATTTGGCATGACATTTCAAAATGTCTCACTTTGAACATTTGATATTTTATCTATATTCTATTGTGAATGAAATATAAGTTTATGAGATTTGTATGTGTATGTATATATATATATATATATATATATATATATATATATATATATATATATATATATATATATATATATATATATATATATATATATATATATATATATATATATATATATATATATATATTATATATACACATACATACATACACATATGTTAGTGTATGTTAAAAGCTCTTTAGAGTTTGTGCTTAGTTTTGTTATTCATCCGCAATGCACCAGCACCGCTTTTTGAAATACTAATCGTTATGTTACGTTTCTTCTACATTTCTGTTTAAAGATTAAAGGAACAATCACTTTCCTAAATAGTCTGCAGTAACGTGGCAAATGCTAAAATGTGGATTTAGCATTCTGACACTTGGAATTTTAAGATATAGAATACTAAATACTTCTTTGTATTGAATTGGTATGATAGAATTAAGATAAAAAAAAAAAATTTCAAATAGAATTAAGGTGGCCAAGTACGTCTCCAGCCCTGACCCCTATTGAGCACCTGTGGGGCATTTTCAAGCAGAGGGTGAAGCGCCATGTGTCCAACATCCAACAGCACCATAATGTCTTTGAAATAATGACACAGTTTTTAAATGTTCGCTTAGGGTGTACTTACTTTTGTTGAAAGTTATTTAGACAATAATGGATGGATGGATGTTTTTGTGGATGTATGGAAGTTTTTTTTAGAGAACAGAAAATCTGTACTGATATACAAGTTGCAAATTGACTACTCTTAAAATATGGACTATGGACTATGATGTTTGTGGATGATATTGTGGTTTGTGGCAAGATTAGGGAGCAGTTTGAGAAGAGCTTGCAGAGATGGAGGTACATGCTAAAGAGAAGGGAAATTAAAGTCAGTAGGAGTAAAACAGAGTACATGTGTGTGAATGAGAGGGAGGGCAGTGGAGTGGTGTGGTTGCAGGGAGAAGAGGTGATAAAAGTGGATGAGTTTAAGTACCAGGGGTCAACTGTGCAAAGTAATGGAGAATGTGATAGAGACGTGAAGAAAAGTGTGCAGGCAGGGTGGAGTGGGTGGAGAGGAGTGATAGCAGGAGTTATTTGTGATAGAAGGGTATTTGCAAGAGGAAAAGGGAAAGTTTATAGGACTGTGGTGAGACCTGCTATGCTGTATGGTTTAGAGACAGTGGCATTGACTAAAAGACAGGAGGTGGTGCTGAAGGTGGCAAAGCTGAAGATGCTGAGATTTTCATTTGGAGTGACGAGGATGGACAGCATTAGAAATTAGATTATTAGAGAGACTGTGCACGTAGGAAGTTTTAGAGACAAAGTGAGAAAGGCTAGATTGAAATGGTTTGGAAATGTAGAGAGGAGGGACATGGGGTATATTGGTAAAAAAATGCTGAGGATGGAGAAAAAAAAGGAGAAAAAAAGAGGAAGGCCAAGGAGGAGGTTTATGAATGTAGTAAGAAAAGACATGCAAGTAGTTTATTTGAAAGAGGCAGATGTAGAGGATAAAGTAGTATGGAGACAAATAATCCACTGTGGCGACACCTAATAGGAGCATCCAAAAGAAGAAGAAGATGTAATAAAATGGTTGCTGAAATGTTAGTGGTGTACTCAATTTTGTGAAATACTGTACACAACCATTATACTGCATAGAACTGTACCCCAATATACTTTACTTCATGCATCTCAACATAGTTTTATTTTTATATGTGGTGACAATTACTGTAAGTATAGATGTATATGTGCAAATCGTCTGGGTAATGAATTCATGCCTGCTGTCACATCTTGAAATGAGAAAGATACTCAGGAGGAAAGGGTGTGACCAGAAGTAATATAATTTTATGATTAAGTGCCAGATCAGTTGTTTTTTGGCTCTGCTTATGAACTCTTCTGGTCTAGCCACCTACTACACCTGGCTTTGGTGGTTGTTTGATTTCAGTGCAGTTTACAATAATTAAAAAAGTTTCAATAAAACCTAAGCTTTTATCACTTTTTGTTACTACATAGTCATAGTTTCTTTTAAAGTCCTGGGACATTAGGTCAAAGTAGGATGTTAATCACATTTTTACTAAATACAAACTGCATCTCAGTTTTTTACAGTATATTGGTATTGCTTTGATTAATACACTTTTCATTTAAATGCAATGTGCACTAATGTTTGCACCTGAATCACATAGTCTGTCAATTACAATACCTTGTCTATATAGACTCACTGTTCACTGCTCCTCTTGTCTTTTGTTTGACTCTCTATGGTTTTTGTCTGGTCAAGCCGTTAGTTCCATGTTTCAGGATTTTTTGTCTTTTGTTCTTTTGTGTTTGTTTTGGTGTTTGTACGTGTGCACTTAATTAAAATATTTTTGCTCTTGCATCCACTTCTTAAGCTTTATATGACATTGTTTTTCCATGAGGTCTATGGTTCATGCACAGCACATGGACAGTTTGTAAATGCTTTATGTTGTTTATAAAACAGCATTTTTTAAAGTAAATTCAACTATTAATTTGCAAGCATGAATTTGTTTCTTTCATCTATATACCAAGAAATGCCTATTAGCTTTATTATTTAGCTATTTTCCTTCTTTGCTGTATTCAATGCTTATTAATATTTACACCTATTTTTTTCAGTCCCTGGCAGTCTTTTTTTAAACTGCTGCAGATGAATTGTGATTCTGCTTGTGTTTATGGGCAATAGTGGCCCATTGGTTAAGGCATGATCAAAAGGTCATGATTTCAAATTCCAGTTTTGACATTCTGTCAGTGTTGGACCCAAGAGAACATTTGCCGCTAAACTGCTGTATCATGACTGACCCTAGGTTTTTACCCCAGCTTTCAGACAAATTCAAATCCATGGAAAAAACATTTATCAGTACCAAACTTGTTTAGGAGACAATGAAGTCTTTTTCATGTAATTTTTCATTATGTTGTTTTAATGTCTTATGTAACTGTGACATGATTTAAGGTTTGATCAAAAATGAGAAGAGGAAAGGTAAGCTTTTGACAACTCAAAAGAAAGATTAATTATTTATCCTTTTTCTGTTGTTTTCCTTCACTATTTAGTCATTAAGAATTTTCTCTCTAAGCATATGCACACACACACACACACACACACACAGTTTTGTGTTGCTCAGTTCACTGTCTGGTGGCCCTCCTCTTTCCCACTTTTTTGCCACTGCTAATGCTAGATATAAATGAGTGATCCATGTTTGAAGCCACTGGAGAGGGCTGTGGTTTAAAGAGTAAAAGCCAATTTAAACCGACATTACTTGATGTCCAGACACTTTTTTTGGGTCTCCACCTTAAATCCAGTTAGACACAATACACATTATTCAGTCCCACACGTATTAATTCAACCTGGGCTATAATTTTTATGTCCATAATTATTTTAACCAAGTAAACTGAAAGGATTGGAGTTGACTGATTTCAGTCTTTTCAGTTTTTATCAGGATGATGGTGAATACATTTGGTAATTACTTGGTAATTAAGATGTTATTTAGGTTCTGTTGTTTTCTAGGGACTGGGGTGTGATCCAGGTTAATTGAAGCACACAGCAGAGTTAATGGTAGCTTTTAGCATCTGGCCAGCTTGTGCAACTATAAATATTACACTGTATGTGCTTTCTGGACAGATACAGACAAAGAAACACGGATATAAATGTTTATAGGAGCTCATATCATGCAGGATCCTTGAGATAAATTGTGTAACATAATTTGCATCAACCTACAATTAACAAACTACTGCATACTTTCAAATAATTGATATTGACCAAAAACATATTCATTAGAAAAAACAAGGTACAGTGTGTGTTTCTTATATTGTGGGGGCCACATGCGACTACATTTATGTTGTAGCAACCACCTGAAATACTGTAGCAAACACCTGGCATACAAACTACATAGTAGATGAAAAGCAGAATAGTTTCCTGGTATGTACACTTTTAATAAATAAAAAAACCCTCATTCTATTGCTATTGGTTTGAAAATCCTTTTCAATGTACAAGTTTTATCTGCAGCTACATGACCAAATAGTCAAATGTTATTATTAGAAAAGTCAGGACTAATAAAAGTTTAGTCTTTCTTAGCTGGACTGTGAATTATTATTTAAATATTTCAAATAATATCTTTTTGTTTTGCTAGTTTACACAGAATTAGTGTTTTATTGCCTAATAATGAATCAAGTCTTGTTCATATTGTGTAAGCAAATAATTGAGAAATCTGTTTTTGAAATGGAATCAAAAGATCTAAACAGTTAGCAATTGCAAGCCATGAATCTATTTACTCTGTTAATGGGCAGTTATATGTTTTTTTCTGGTAGATTGGTCAATGAGCTAATATTGCCTATGCTGTAGCATGCAATTAATGATACAGTGAAATATTACAATCATGTCATTCTAATTTCACTGCTGCAGTTTGTGAAAGATTTCTGTTTTAAATGGCATTGCATTCTTGCATTAAATATATAATTTAGAGAATTTTGTAGTAAAACTTTACTGAACTTCACAAAGGAAACTTTGGGGTATATAGTAGAATTTACATGATGCCTAAAAGTTTGTGTATTATGAGACTTGTTTTTGTGGATAGATATATTTGACCTTGCCTTGCAATGATTTAGCTGATTTTTGCTTTTACCATTTTAGTTTTTTGACCCTCCCTATTTTTGACATAATATCAACCATGATTCTAGACTGTTTTAATCAGTCCGATTTGAATCCAATGTTCGGAGAGATCCCCGGTTCCTGTTTCTAGGCCCCGTGCTGGGAGTCCACGTAACATTAACGGCGGCTGCATCCCTCACGGGGTGGGGAGCGATCATGAGTGGTCACTCCGCCCGAGGTCTGTGGGAAGGGCCCCATCTATGCTGGCACATCAACTGCCGAGAGAATCTGGCCATGCTTCTAGCACTCTCAGACCTCAGAGGTCACCACATGTTGGTCCGTATGGACAATACTGCAGTGGTCTCCTACATCAACCATCAAGGAGGTCTGCGTTCGTGCCTCCTGTGCAGGCTGGTGCACCAGATCATCCTTTGGGCCAAGGGGAAACTCCTCTCTTTGAGAGCAGTTTACATCCCGGGCCAGTTGAACGAGGCAGCAGACACCCTGACAAGGCAGGGGTTGAGACCCGGGGAATGGCGGCTCCACCCTGATGTGTTGGAGCAGGTTTGGGAGAAATTCGAAAGAGCCCAGGTGGATCTGTTCGCATTTTGAGAGACATCACACTGTCCACTCTGGTTCTTTCTTACTCCTCCAGCCCCACTGGGGCTGGACGCCATGGCTTAGGCATGGCCAAGGCTGCATTTGTATGCCTCTCCTCCTGTCGAGAGTTCGAAAGGACGAAGTCCGTCTTCTCCTGGTAGCTCCAAGGTGGCCGAGCAAACCATGGTTCACAGACCTGGTAGCGCTCCTCGAGCACCCTTCATGGGAGATTACTCTGAGGAGATCTCCTTTCCCAGCTCAGGGGTGCCATATTTCACCCCCACCCCCATGAGGGGGCACAGCTCCGAGGTTTTGGTCTCTCCAACTAGATGGTAGAGACCATTCTCCACTTCAGAGCTCCATCCACGAGGAGGTCATATGCCGCCAGGTGGCGTCTGTTCTGCTTGTGGTGTTACTCTAGGCAGGGACTGGTCAGTCTGGCATGATTGGACACTCACTACGAAAGCGTTACGATGCAGCTCAAGTTCCTGAAAAGGAACGTCTCTAGATTATGTATGTAACCCTAGTTCCCTGAGGGAACAAGATGCTGCGTCTCTATGCCACACCTCTGGAATTCCTGCAGCTCTTCCTTCTCCCTTACAGAAACTGGCACTGCCTCACTCGATATGCATTTTATACTTCCTGTTCATGACGTCACCCCACTGGTGACGGCCAGCGTCCAATTTTAGACTGATTACACACATTATTTCAGAGCGTAATAACTCAGGCGTATTCCCAAAGCATTTCAATGCAGCATCTCATTCCCTCAAGGAACTAGGGTTACATACCTAAACTAGAGACGTTTTTTAACCACATCAAATAGGAAAGGATAAATAAAAGAGACTGCATATACAGTTGAAACCAGATATTTACATACACTTCAGAAAAAAACACAAAAACTTTTATTACTTTACTGACATACATTAATTCTGTCACGGTTGCGGAGTGACTGAAGCAAAACCCCAGGTTAGTGAAGAAAGGGGTAGCGCAACAGGTAAACAAACAGTAGTAGTAGAAGTAGAAGTAGTAGAAGTAGTAGCGCAACAGGTAAACAAACAGAAATGCCGAACAAAAAGTAAATGGTTCTCTGTAGGTATAGAGGCTGCGGTGGATGTCCACTGGAAAGTGGAATGTCGTGTAGCGAGGTCACAGTGTTCATCTACGTGAAATAGTAGAACTGACGGTGAGTGAGAGCAAGAGAGGGGTTTATGTAGGGCTGTAGCTAATGAGCCGCAGGTGCCGATACTTAGTATGATGGGGACAGACTACGTGTGTGTGTGGAGCTGAGGGATGGCTGTTTCCTGACATCATCCACCCCCCGGGTCCAGGATGTCCTGCCAGGGCACCCACGAGCGTTCCTTAGGACCGAGCCCCTCCCAGTCGACCAGGTATTCCAATACACAGCCCCTCCGGCGCGAATCGAACACCTCGCGCACTGCGTACACTGAGGGCTGGCCTAGGATGTCTGGCAGCGGAGGGTCCCTGCCAACCTCAGAAGGTGGCATAGTCGGTGCGCGAAAGGGCTTCAGAAGAGACACGTGAAACACGGGGTGAATCCGGTACCGAGGAGGGAGGTCGAGCTGGTAGAAGACCTCGTTGACCTGGCGAATCACCCGGAACGGCCCAATGAATCGGGGCTCAGTTTCCTGCACGGGAGACGGAGCCGCAGGTCCCTCGTGGAAAGCCACACCCTGTCCCCTGTACGGTAGGATGGAGACTCCAGCCGATGTGCGTCCGCATGTCTTCGCATGTCATCGAGGGCTCGACGGAGCTGGGTGTGGGCCGACTCCCACACCCGGACGCTCTCCCGGAACCAGTAATCGACGGCAGGGACGTTGGACGGTTCTGGGCGTACTCTGCCCAAGGCAGGAATTGACTCCACTCCGTCTGATCCTCATGGCAGTACGACCGTAGGTAGCTCCCTAACTCCTGGATTTTCCTCTTTGTCTGCCCGTTGGATTGAGGGTGGTAGCCGGACGACAGGTTGACCGCCACGCCGAGAAGCCGGAAGAACGCCCTCCAGACGCGTGACGTGAACTGCGGTCCGCGGTCCGACACTATTTCTTCCGGGAGACCGAAGTTCCGGAACACGTGGTGGAAGAGAGCTTCGGCGGTTTCCAGGGCAGTGGGCAGACCAGGGAGAGGTATGAAGTGGCAGGCTTTGGAGAATCAATCCACCGCCACGAGCACGCAGGTGTGACCTTCAGACCATGGCAGGTCCATAACAAAATCAATGCCTAGGTGGGACCAGGGCCATTCGGGGATCATCAGCGGGACCAGCTTACCCACAGTTAGGTGGCGTGGGACCTTGGACATGGCACAGGTCGGACAGCCCTGGACATAACGTGCCACATCCCTGTGCATGTTGGGCCACCAAAACCGGGCTTGGAGGAGAAGGAGGGTTCCCTGGCGCCCCTGGAGTGTCGTGAACGGAGTTCAACAATGCGGGACGGCAGGCTGTGGGGACGAACGTCCTGCCTTCCCGGGGGTGTGAGCTCCTGGCTTGCGGCCGAGCAGATTTCCTCTTCCTCTTACCGTTCTTGTGGTCCGTGATCACCACGAACGGATGTTTTGCTCCCTCCAGCCAGTGTCTCCACTCCTCGAGTGCCAGCTTAATGGCCCACGCGAGAGCTCTTCTGGATAGCAGCGAGATCAGAAAGGCGATCTTCGCACGGTCGGAGACCTTGCGACTGCATGGCGATGAATAGCTCTACCTGGAGTAGGAAGCCGCGGCATTCAGCCGCATCCCCGGAGAAGGAGTTCGAGAGAGCCATCGGGTTGTTGGAAAGCGGTGGAGGCGCCAGAAGTGGAGCCCGGTGGACCGGGTTAGCGGCGACCGCAGCCCGGAGCGCTCCGATGAGCTCCCGAAGAAGCTCCGCGTTTGCACCCGGCTGAGGATCTGGCTCCATCGGTAAGGCTGCGTGGTTCTTTCTTTACTCCTTCTATTTGGTAGGTCAGTTCTTCTGTCACAGTTGCAGTGTGACTGAAGCAAAACCCCAGGTTAGTGAAGAAAGAGGTTTTTACGAAGTAGTAGTGCAACAGGTAAACAAACAGAAATGCCGAACAAAAAGTCAATGGTTCTCCAGGGAGGAAGAACAGAGCGGTCTCTGGAGGTATAGAGGCCGCGGTGGATGTCCACAGGAAAGTGGAATGTCGCTGACAAAATCAGAGTAAACTTTTTCTGTTTAAGATCAATAAATATTAACATATTTTTTGCATTTGTTAAATGTCAGAATCGAGCGAGGGACAATTTTTATGTATTTTAATTATTGTTCTTTTTTTAACAACATCTTTTTGGTAAGTTGAGGTGAGTTATTGTCTTGGAGGGCACACTGTTATAAAGGTTGAAAAGTGGAAAGTAATTTAACTGAATAAATTCAGTCAGGTGTGACTTCTTAAAGCACAATACCTCTCACCACAGTAGATTCTAAGAGTTTTCTTTGTTTCCTGCTCAAAGAGACAGAAAACACAGATTTGTATCTTATATATAATTTTAATCTTCGGCGGTTGCATGCATTGTAACTGAGAAAATGGCACAAGCATTAGGTGTTCATTCAAATACAAATTTAGATATCTCAAGTTGTACTTTATAGAGTGGGGCAAAAAAGTATTTAATCAACCACCAATTGTGCAAGTTCTCCCACTGAAAATGATGAGAGAGGCCTTTAATTTTCATCATAGGTACACTTTGAGAGACTATGAGAGACAAAATGTGAAAAAGAAAATCTCGAAAATCACTGTCAAATTTTTTAAGAATTTTTTTGCAAATTATGATGGAAAATAAATATTTGGTCACCTACAAAAAAAGCAAGATTTCTGGCTTTCACAGACCTGTAACTTCTTTAAGAGGCTCCTCTGTCCTCCACTTGTTACCTGTAATAATGGAATCTGTTTGAACTCGTTACCAGTATAAGACACCTGTCCACAACCTCAAACAGACTCCAAACTCCACTATGGCCAAGACCAAAGAGCTGTCAAAGGACACCAGAAACAAAATTAAAGACCTGCACCAGGCTGGGAAGACTGAATCTGCAATAGGTAAGCAGCTTGGTGTGAAGAAATCAACTATGGGAGCAATTATTAGAAAATGGAAGACATACAAGACCACTGATAATCTCACTCGATCTGGGGCTCCACGCAAGATCTCACCCCGTGGAGTCAAAATGATCACAAGAACAGTGAGCAAAAATCCCAGAACCGCACGGGAGGACCTAGTGAATGACCTGCAGATAGCTGGGACCAAAGTAACAAAGGCTCCCATCAGTAACACACTATGCTGCCAGGGACTCAAATCCTGCAGTGCCAGACGTGTCCCCCTGCTTAAGCCAGTACATGTCCGGGCCCATCTGAAGTTTGCTAGAGAGCATTTGGATGATCCATAAGAGGATTGGGAGAATGTTATATGGTCAGATGAAACCAAAATAGAACTTCTTGGTAAAAAATTAAAATTGTCATGTTTGGAGGAGAAAGAACGCTGAGTTGCATCCAAAGAACACTATACCTACTGTGAAGCATGGGGGTGGAAACATCATGCCAGGACCAGGACGACTAATCCGTGTAAAGGAAAGAATGAACGGGGCCATGTAGCGTGAGATTTTGAGTGAAAACCTCCTTCCATTAGCAAGGGTGTTGAAGATGAAACGTGGCTGGGTCTTTCAGCATGACAATGATCCCAAACACACTGCCGGGGCAACGAAGGAGTGGCTTTGTAAGAAGCATTTCAAGGTCCTGGAGTGGCCTAGCCAGTCTCCAGATCTTAACCCCATAGAAAATCTTTGGAGGGAGTTGAAAAATCGTGTTGCCCAGTGACAGCCCCAAAACATCACTGCTCTAGAGGAGATCTGCATGGAGGAATGGGCCAAACTACCAGCAACAGTGTGTAAAAACCTAGTGGATACTTCAGAAAATGTTTGATCTCTGTCATTGCCAACAAAGGGTATATTACATTGAGGTGAACTTTTGTTATTGACCAAATACAGTCGAACCCACTTATCTTGACCTTGGTTAACTAGCCAACCCTATTAAGGAACCGCCAAATGCTCGCTTTGTCTTAGCATTTTCTAATCGGTTATGTCGATTCTTTTATGTCGCCGAACCCTAATATCTTGAGCACAAGGGGGGGCAAATTTGCCACTTAACGTCGGTTATCTCGATCGGCGCTGTGCAGCTGCAGAAGAACTCGCTGAAGTGGCGGAAAAATCAAGCCTTACAGATGCTACAGGTGTAGGATACTTTTTAGAGCTGTGTCAGAGTAAAATGACTCGAGAATTTAATGTTGACACTGGTTAGCTTTTTGTAAAAACGTACTACACCCTGCAAGTTTTTAGTGATTTTGTGAGCGATCTTTGTGTTTATAATGTTGGCGAATATAATAAAGGTTTGTATCGAGAATCGACGGTGGTTTGTATTGTATACTGGTTAATCTCTGCTGTTAGTTGGTGCACATATGCCTTTTGTTGTTAAATGTTATGCAATAAACAGGAGGGAAAAGCCGAAGTGAAAGCAAAACAGTTTATTGCAACACAGGGCAAAGCCAAACACAAACACTCGCCTTGAAAGTGAATAATCCGGTGGTGCGCTCTGGGAGCGCGGTCCACTAAGTCCCAAACCGAAAAGAGGCAGTCTGTATATATAATCCACGGGTGCGTTTGGTAGAAGCACGGCGCTGAACAGCACACGGGAGAACGTGGGATGAGCACCAAAAGCATAGAATTAACAATGGCAGGATCGGGGGAATCCGGGATGCACTTTGGGAACAAAAGACCATATACCAACAATTACGGACGGTGAGAGTGTGGAAGTGAGGTGTTTAAATAGGAGCCGGTGATGAGTGCTAAATGTGCACGATTGAAGCTGGGAGCTTCAGAGAAAGTGGAGGTTTGACAGGTGGTTTCCTGACAGTTAGCAAACATGTATGTACATTTTTATAGTATGCTTTCATCAAACAAATCGCGGCAATGCTGTTGTGTAAAAAAACCTCCAAAAACACGTGCATGTACATTCTCATTTAATAACGCACATCATGTACATAAAGAAATTTCAACCACCATCATCGGTTATCTCGACGCTTTTTGGCGTCCCCTAGGCTGGCGACATAACCGGGTTCCACTTGTACTTATTTTCCACCAAAATTTGCAAATAAATTCTTTATAAATCAGACAATGTGATTTTCAGGATTTTTTTTCTCATTCCGTCTCTCATAGTTGAAGTGTACCTTTGATGAAAATTACAGGCCTCTCTCATCTTTTTAAGTGGGAGAACTTGCACAATTGGTGGCTGACTAAATACTTTTTGCCCCACTGTATATTAATAATATACTTACATATTGATTAGCCATAACAATGAATGTAATGCCTAATTCTGTGTAGGTCCCCCTTGAGCCAATAAAACTACTTTGACCCTTTGAAGCATGGATTTCTCAAGGCTTCTGAAAAAAATTCTGTGGTACCTTACATTTATGTTTGATATTTTCGCAGACACCCTGATCTAGTGCAGCATGCAATGCAGGCTTACCTGTATGTCCACGTAATGTAAAAGAATGTGACTCATTAGGCAATGTCATTTCCATTGTAAGCACTTTTAGCAGTGGACACAGGTCAGGATGGGCACTGAGACTGGTCTGCACTGTGACTGGTCCACAGCAAGCTTTGATGCTTGTGTAATGCTGTGTGTTACGACACCTTTCTGTCATATTAAATTAATGTTTTCTGTAATTTAAACTACAAAGCATGTTCTGTGTGTCCAGAACAGACAGGCTAGCCTTAACTGTGTTATGATTTATTAGTGTATAATACACTCACTCTACATAAAAGTATTGCAGTCAAAAGACATGACTGCTCTGGAATAGAGCTTGCACTAAAGGACTATATCCTACTCTTAAAGAATAGTACTTTTAGAGATTTCTTGTCTTTTGTTTATTTCTACAGGCAAATCAATGAAGCACTACACATTTCAATGTTCAAAAACAAGTCATGGAAATTAAAGTAAATCCCAGCTGCAGATCAAGCTTCCTCCCACCTAAAGAGGGCATTTATGACTGCCTCTATTTTCCTCAGAGTTGCTATACTGTAAACCAATCCCCAATGTCGATCTTCCCAATTAGCCATTGACTTTGTGATAGACTTTTCAACATTACAAGGGATGAGTGGTAATGGTCATTATTCAGTTCAAAAAGACTGGTTTAAAAACTCCCAATAACTCATACCTTTATCTGACCTTTCATCTGTCTTTTAGGACAAATGAGAGCCTCTTCCAACATTTGTTCAGATACGCTACTTTGTACCTGTTCAGGTTTAATAGAGAAAGTGGGGGTCACACTAAGTTGAACTAAAAGTGAAGATTGAAGTTTCTGTTCTTGAAATATGTGAGGAAATACTATTTATAATAATGCTTTTTTACATGATAAAGCTTTAAGCAGCATTTGTGGATGACACGGTGAACTGTGCTCATAGACACCAATTTCTGGATGTAAAAATCATAACCATTTTGCATAAATAAATGCAATTGTAGCGTCTGCATACAATCATTTGTTGATTAGTTGGATCTCATGTCCCAGACACCCAGTTTAACCCTTAATATCTGCATATCAATTACAGAAGGGGTATAAACCCCTTCAGGTATATTGCGGGGTTTTATGTCTACATATGTTGACACAAAGGCAATAAAACAGACAGTCTCTGTTCTCTCTATTTAATTTCAAAGGACTTTCCAATGATAAGGCAGCTCACGCCATGCTGGACTCGGCTCTAGTACGTCTGGATGTGAGGTGCCCCCTCACACACAAGCACATACACATAAGGACATAAGGCACTCTGTATGATATATGCATGTGTTGTATGTATTACCCCTTAATCACATCATCCTAGCTACAATTTTGTATAGACATTAGTTACACTTTAAAGGCTTATGTCCAGGTGTATCAATGTATCTCCTCCTAAATGCTGTCTTTTACTTTTATCTTTTATATCAAAATGATCTGCTCTCTATTTAATTAAACAATTGTGTATGCTATATGGTTGTAAAGTACACTGTACTGCTTTTAATACACTTTGGATAAAACTTTATCAGTTCTTCAAACCAGCCTTAAAGATAAGATAAGATAAGATAAGATAAGATAAGATAAGATAAACCTTTATTCGTCCCACATGCAAGCAGGCCATGAACGGAGACAAAGGTTTTCCTTCTCAAAAGTTCATGCCTGGATTTGGCCATTCCACCATTGATGGGTCTGTATATGGGACCTTAAAATGTCCTGAACACCCATCAATTGTGGCTCAGTTTCTTGATGAATCCCACAACCGCTTCCGTAAACATGTTGATGTCATCAGAGCTGCACCTAAACATGTCCCAGTCTGCATCATCTAAAGCATCCTGCAGAGCAGCCACCATTTGGTCAGTCCAGCACATGACCTCCCTCTGAACCAGAGCTTTCTGCCTTTGTTTGTATACAGGCATGAGGAAGATGGCGGCATGGTCCGAGTTCTCAAACGGTGATTGTGCCTTGTAGCTGTTCTTGAATGGTGTGTAGCAGTGGTCCAGTGTCCTTTCGCCCCTGGTGAGGCAAATGGTGTGCTGCTGAAAGTTCAGTAGTGCGTGCTTATGGTTGGCACTGTTAAAGTCTCCCAACACAATGAGCTGTGCCGTGTCTGGTGTAGCGTTACTGTCTCGTGTAAATTCCATATCCCAGTGTCTGTGTCTGCTTGAAGTGGAATATAAACGGCACTGACTATGAATGAGCTGAATTCCCGAGGTAGATAAAAGGGCCGGCATTTAATGGTCAGTAGTTCCAGATTTGGTGTACAGGAGCGTGAAAGGCGAACAATGCTCATGCTTTTGCGAGCCCCTTAGCCTTTAGCTCTGTGCCAGCATGACCGATATCCCATTGTTTGGAGGTGTTAATGTTTAACAATAGATTAAATAAAAAGGGACAAGAGTTTCCATGACTAACTATAAATCATTCTAAAGGTCTAAGCCTCAAGCAGGGATTTTGGATGACTGTTTCAATGAAAACGTATAACGAATGTATTTGCTGAATGTGTGTAAGCAGTACACACAAACAACATGCATAAAAAATGCAGTACTTACACAATTATTGTAATAACGAGCCACAAAACACATCCACTGCTGCAAATTCCAGTTTATTTGGAAAGATATGGGTCCACTGAACAACATGCTGTAAAGCATTTTTGCTCCAACCAAACAATAGTGTTGTAATTTAGATAGATATTCTTTTGTTTAAGTCACAGTACTTCGATTGGTTTATTGTTTGTATATGTTTCAGAATAACTTTTGCATATAAAAAGCCACCTTGGTGGTAAAAACCAAATATGGCTGGCAGAATATAGTTTTAAAAAACAAACGAGACAACCCCCAAAAAAAAAAAAAACAGTAAAAGAGCCTGAATCTTGTACTCTCTTGTAATCTTGTAATTTTAGTATACATTCTATAGGCAGGTGCTGTGACGTTCTGCACCACATTATGTAAACAAAAGCATTATGGAAACAAAATGATTGAAGGAAAATTTAGCTAATGAGTGCAGGATTTTAACAATACTGTATATAGGAGGATTTTATTCCCCACGTGGGTGAGTTCTTAGTTTTATTAGTCTTTTAAATCTCTTAGTGGTCAAAGTGTGTAGCACATACTTCGTGTTTCACCAGGAAGTGGATACAGTTCTCGATCTGCACAAACAGCTGTTTCCAGCTCATGCTAACTGGGCTTGGTTAAAAAATAAATAAAACAA
This sequence comes from Silurus meridionalis, assembly GCF_014805685.1. Taxonomy (NCBI): domain Eukaryota; kingdom Metazoa; phylum Chordata; class Actinopteri; order Siluriformes; family Siluridae; genus Silurus; species Silurus meridionalis. Next base: position 7,655,013 of record NC_060888.1, read on the forward strand.
AAAAAAATTGGACAGTCAATAAGTTTTTTTTTTAAATCTGAGATTTCCACAAAGCAGCGATAAGGAAAATATTCTTGGGGGTGGAGTAACAACAGCAAATTGGAGAACTGCATGGGGATGGAAAATCTGTCCGGACATCAATATACGAATGGCCATGACTGTAAAACAATAGCTTGTCTGGCTACCTGGCCATCAACATTACTGCCAAATCAATATCAATAGCCAAACATGTATAATAATAGCTTTTAATGGTCAGCCATTAATTAATATCGAGACTGTATGAATAGAGTATGAATGGCCACCTGAGTAGGTGGCTCTCAAACGGGGGGAGGGAGAAAATGATCAGACAGTCTCAGATAAATGATTGTAAGAATCACATCTGTCATTAAAGTCTTCATAAAATTAGAAATATAAACTCAGACATGTGGCTTTACAACCCAATACTTTTCTTGATTGCTTCAGGACTGATTTCATGTATTTATATATTAAATAAAATAATGCTCAATGAAGGAAATTTATATCCATGGCACTTCATCATCTATAACATCTTTTTGAGCAATACCAACTTTATTTGACAGTGAAGCTCAAAGTGTCTCCTTTGTTGCCAAAAATATCTAAAATTTCTATGTAGCCTACTTTTCTTGTCAGGCGGAAGAACGTGCCGGAAACTGGAGTTCAGCAGAACGTAGGTTTAAATGAATGGTAATGCAAAATGGAGGAAACGGCAAACAAAACAGTACACGAAGGTCCAGCTAGACCTGGTAATCTCAATGTGAGGCTAAGTCCGTAGAACATGCAAAGTCCTGAAAAAGGTAACAATCCTACGTGAGGCAGGTAATCCGTGGCTTGAGTTGTCCGACAATGTTCTCCAGCCTAAACTGTAGAATGGACGATGACTTGGAAGGAGAACTGAACTTAAGTAGGGTGTAGGCTGATAAGTGCCAGGTGCAGGTAGTTAGTATGATGGAGAGCTACTTGGAGTGATAGGTGGGTCTGGTAAAGGTGTGGCTGGTGGATCCCTGACAGTACCCCCTCCCCCAGGGGTGGCTCCCAACGCCCTGACCCCGGAGCACAGGAGAAAGCAGATGGGCTGCATGGAACTCCTCCAGGAGCGCTGGATCCAGTATGTCCTGCCTGGACACCCACGACCGTTCTTCGGGGGCATAGCCCTCCCAGTCCACCAGGTATTCCAGGCTCCTACCCCGACGACGAGAGTTCAGCACCTCCCGCACCAAGTAGACCGAGTGCTGGTCCAGCACCTCCGGCGAAGGGGGCCCTGCTGCCACGCCGGGGCGTAGAGTGGTTGATGGGGTGTACAGCTTCAGAAGCGACACGTGGGATGGATTTGGTACTGGGGGTTCCAGCCGATAAGCCGCCTCATTGATTTGCCTCTCGATCCTGAAGGGCCCAATGAACCTGGGGCTCAATTTCTGGCACACCTGGGTATGTGCGGTCTCCCATACTTTGACACTCTCCCGGAACCAGTGGTCCACCACGGGCACGTAGGAAGGATCATCGGACCAAGAAACAGCGGGGGTTGGAACCCTAGCACGCACTGAAAAGGCGCGAGTCCGGTAGCGGCCTGGTGCAAGGAGTTCTGCGCGTACTCCACCCAGAGTAGAAATCGGCTCAACTCTACCTGGTTCTGGTGGGAATAAGTCCTCAAGTACCTTCCCAGTTCCTGTATCCTCCGCTCGGTTTGTCCGTTAGATTGGGGTAGTAACCGGACGACAGATTGACTGTGACTCCCAGTAGTTGAAAGAACGCCTTACAGACATGTGAGGTGAACTGCCACGGTCAGACATCTCTTCCGGGAGACCGAAGTTACGGAAAATGTGCTGGAAGAGAGATTCTGCGGTTTTCAGGGCCAAGGGGAGGCCTTAAAGGGGGATGAAGCAGCAGGCCTTGGAGAACCATTCCACAACCAGCAGAACACAGGTATATCCTTCTGATCATGGCAAGTTCGTCACAAAGTCGATGCCGATATGTGACCATGGGGAGTTGGGGAGTAGGCAGGGGGACTAGTTTCCCACGGGCAAGTGTCGGGGGGTCTTTCAAATGGCACAGATGCTGCATCCCTGGACGAATTCCGCGACTGCTTTGCTCATCCCTGGCCACCAGTACTAAGTTCGAGCCAAGTGGAGGGTCTGCCTCCTGCCCGGGTGCCCCGAGCCAGGGACTTCGTGTATTGCTCTCAGTAGGGCTTGTCGACACTCCAGGGGGACGTAGGTCTATCTTGCTTGCCGGGGGTTCAGTCTCTTGGCCTCGTGGAGATACTGGAGGTTTTTGTGATCAGTGACGACGGTGAATGGGTGTGTGGCCCCCTCCAGCCAGTGTCTCCACTCCTCCAGGGCCAGTTTGATGGCAAGGAGCTCTCGGTTACCGATGTTTTTTTTTTTGGCCAAGGACAACTTCTTGCAGGGGTGAAGTCGAGGTGAGAGCTACTTGGAGTGATAGTTGGGTCTGGTGAAGGTGTGGCTGGTGGATCCCTGACATTTCTCAGGAACTGTTAAAATTTAAAGTTAGGTAGGTCAGGACAGTTCTGTTACACAAACTGTTTTGGTGTTGTGTCTGTCCTTGACACAATCTACATGGTGTCAGAAGTGATACAACATGGCTCAAGGACTCAGTCTTATTGATTCGCTAATTTTCGACGAGCATATAGCTCACAGCTGGAGCAAATTTGAAAAGGAATGGTGAATATATTGCAATGCTGGTCTGTCAGACAAATTAAATAAAGTGCATGCATATACTCTGCTGAATTTAGCAGGTCCCGACACGGTGGAAAAATCTGAGGCTTTCACATTCTCTGAGGAAGATCCTGCTGTATTACTGCAGAAGTTTGCTGAACCCTGCTTGCCCACAATGAGTATAATAATGGACAGACATGTCTTCAACACCACCAATCAAAAGCCTGGTGAGTCTATTCAGTCGTATGTTTTCACACTCAAAATACTGGGCAAAAAAATGTGACTATGGAACTTTAAACGATAAGCTAATACACAACTGCGTCGTTTGTGGAATTTAAAGTGGAAAAAAAGCTCATGCTGGACTCAGCAGTCAATATATGTTTATTACGTGAACAGTCCGAGAAGAGCACGAAAGAACTAAAACAGGAGGCTGATGTATGTGTTGTGCAAGATCGCTGCATAAACTGTAACAGATACCACGCCCCTGACAAACTTAATGCTTTGCTTTCCAGAAACAGTGCAACAATTGTGGTAAATGGAACCATTTTGCAAAGTGCTGTAGATCAGCTCCATCACTTAAAACAGCTCTTCTTCTCCAGACGTACAAGAGCTCTTCGTCCAGAGCTGAAAGACAGGCTGAAGCCATCTCTATGCCGTGATATCAAGGCTGTGTTGACCTGAAGGAGAGAGGAGAGCAAAGCAGGCTATGATTGCAAAGCCCACACCCTCCCGTCTTTACAACGGGGTCAGACAGTTAGAATGCAGACATCTCGGGATTTTGACAAACTGGCCATTGTACAGGGCCCTGCTTCTGAATATAATTATATTATTATTATTATGTTCTTTTGGCACATTCTTCACCTCCTACAATCCCCCAGTCATCTGCACTGTTGCCATCTCAGAGTGAAGCATCTGCCACTGCCCAGTCTTTAGTGACTCGTTCAGAGAGGGTCAGTCGCCCCAACCCACATAATAAGGATTACTTCACTAGTTAAGGACAGATATTCTTCTGCTTTTCTTTTGCAACGATGCGGTTTTATGTCATGCTGTTCTCATGCTCCAGTTAGCTTTAAATGTTATGTTTAATCAGAATGTTATAGGACCCACTCATAGTGGCGGACACACTCTCGATTTGTTGTTAACATTTGGATTAAAAATAAAAAACTTAATCATAATAGTCATAATTCCACAGTCTGAAGCTATTTCAGACCATTATCTGAACTCGTTCAAAATTTGCCTCAGTCATTGCATTTCTACCTCACCACGTTGCCGTGTTAAGCGTACTTTCACGTCAGCTACAGCACCGCGTTTTATTAATAATCTTCCCGAAATTACGATATTAGATAGATCTCCGTCAGACCCCGCAGAGTTCGACTGGGCCACTGAACATCTAGATGCAACGTTACGTTACACTCTAGAAGATGTAGCGCCCCCTAAGACCAAAATGATCAGAAAAAAATAGCACAGTGGTATAATGATCATACACGCACCTTAAAACAGACCACTCGAAAATTAGAACGTAAATGGCGTCAAACAAAATTAACAGTATTTCAAATAGCATGGAAGGAGAGCCTCTTACATTATAGAAAATCTCTTAGTGCTGCTAGATCAGCATATTTCTCCACCCTCATAGAAAATAAGCATAATACTAGATTTTTATTCAGCACGGTAGCAAAATTAACAGGAAATAAAAGCACTGCACTAACATGCACACCATCATTAGGTAGTAATGATTTCATGAAATTTTTTAAAAATAAAATTGAAAACATCAGGCAAGAAATCCAGACGTTTAATATAAATCCAAATTATTTTACAAGTAACCCTGTAGACAGCAGTGTCATTATAGCAGACAATCAACTACAAAGCTTCACTCCTATTCATGAGAATGACTTAATTTCATTAATCTCCTCATCAAAATCATCAACCTGCATTCTCGATCCCTTGCCGACAAGTTTCTTTAAACAGATAGCTCCAGAGGTAATTGAACCTGTTTTAAAAATAATTAACTCTTCCATTAGCACTGGTTATGTACCAAAATCCTTTAAACTGGCAGTTATCCACCCCCTTATTAAGAAACCTGACCTTGACCCATGTCAGTTATCCAACTACAGACCAATATCAAATCTCCCCTTTATATCCAAAATTTTAGAAAAGGTTGTAGCACAGCAGTTACGCTCACATCTACTTATGAATAACATTTATGAAATGTATCAGTCAGGATTTCGGCCTCATCATAGCACAGAGACGGCGCTAGTTAAGGTGGTAAATGACCTGTTATTGGCCTCTGATCAGGGTTTTGTCTCCTTACTTGTTTTGCTCGACCTTAGTGCAGCTTTTGACACCATTGATCACACTATACTGCTTGCTAGACTTGAGAACGTTGTTGGAATAAAGGAACAGCTCTCTTGGCTCAGGTCTTATTTGACTGATCGCTATCAGTTTGTTGATGTAAATGGTGAGTTCTCCACACTCTATGAGGTAAAGTTTGGTGTTCCTCAAGGATCTGTCTTAGGCCCACTGCTTTTCTCTTTATATATGCTGCCTCTTGGTGAAATCATTCATAAACATGGTATTCGCTTCCATTGCTATGCTGATGATACACAGTTGTATATTTTAGCAAAACCAGATGAGGGAGATCAGCTTAACAATGTTGAGTGTGTAAAGGACATTAGACAGTGGATGCTTAATAACTTTCTTCTGCTCAACTCAGATAAGACGGAAGTACTTTTACTAGAACCACATGCAGCTAGAAGTAAACTTTCCGATTACGTAGCATCTCTGGATGGTGTTTCTGTTTCAGCATGTACGGCTGTCAAAGACCTTGGTGTGATTATTGACCCGAGTCTTTCCTTTGAGTCTCACGTGAATAATCTTTCCAGGATCACCTTCTTTCACCTTAGAAATATTGCTAAAATTAGAAATATGATGTTACAGGATGCAGAAAAACTAGTTCATGCTTTTGTTACTTCTAGATTAGACTACTGTAATGCTTTACTGTCTGGGTGTGCGAGTAAGTGCATAAATAAGCTTCAGTTAGTCCAGAATGCAGCAGCAAGGGTCCTCACTAGATCTAGGAAATATGACCACATCACCCCTGTTTTAATCAGTCTACACTGGCTCCCAATCAAATCTCGCATTGATTATAAAATATTACTACTGACGTATAAAGCACTTAACGGTCTCGCACCACAGTATCTGAGTGAACTTCTGTACCAGTATGATCCTCCACGCCTACTTAGATCAAAAGGTGCTGGCTATCTGTTGGTTCCTCAAATAATGAAGACTACAGCAGGGGGCAGATCTTTCTCTTATAAAGCCCCACAGTTATGGAACAGCCTTCCAACCAGTGTTCGGGACTCGGACACAGTCTCAGTGTTCAAGTCGAGGTTGAAAACTTATTTAGTCAAGCCTTTTATCAGTAGATTTTTCTTAGGTAAAGGCTCAGATCTGGAGGGAACATGGATATAGAGTGTTTGGTGAACTGGTATATTTGTATGCTGTCATCCCCTCACATTCACACGTTCACTCGGGTTTGTTGACGGTGGTGTGGTGGGTCGTCTCTTATCCCAGAGATCCCTCGTGTCTGTGTTGCCTTCTGGTTCTCCCTTTTAGTTATGCTGCCATAGCGATTCTTGCCTGAGTCCAAACTGCACAGTGACATTAACTTTCATACACCAATAGGGACACTTAATAATCCATATCCTTCTCTTCCCGTCACCCTCTCTCTCTCTCTCTCTCTCTCTCTCTCTCTCTCTCGGTCAAGTTAAACATGCTCCTGAGGCTCCAGTGACCACTGTTCCAGCCCCTCTCCCCTCCGCGGATCTTCACACTTCTGTGCAGCTTGGGACGGTCTCTCATCAACACCTTGGGTGGTTCCATGTAATTCCGGAGTAGAACGGGTGCTTTGAGGACGGATTGGACTGTAGTTGGTGTCGGCGGTCTGCTGCACTGACTGGGGAGTGCAGTTTGCTTCTGATCGCCATCACTGTACCCCGCAGCATTGTATATATGCTTTAAATGGACATTTGGTGCAACCCAGATGAGGATGGGTTCCCTCTTGAGTCTGGTTCCTCTCAAGGTTTCTTCCTTATGCCATCTCGGGGAGTTTTTCCTTGCCACAGTTGCTCATCAGGGACAAACTTACTTACAAAGAACATATTTACGTTTAATCACCACATTATCTGTGTAAAGCTGCTTTTAGACAATGTTCATTGTTAAAAGCACTATGCAAATAAAAATGAATTGAATTGAATTGAATTGAATGCTCAGTTGTTAATCACTAGCTTAAGGGGAGGGATGTAGAGTGATTAAATGTGGCATAGCCCTTTAAGGAGTAGGCGGGGTTTCAGGGGTTAGGTGAGATATAGATGAAAGAAGACGTGTAGAGGGAGAAACAAGAAGGAGGAAATAAAATGCATTCTGTTACACAAACTGTTTTGGTGTTGTGTCTGTCCTTGACACAATCTACAATGAGTAAAGCCCCATGAGTAACCAGAGCTTCAGGGATGTTTAAAGAATGTAAATAAAGCTCGTCAGATTGTCATTATACTGCCTGATTAGCAAACTAAATGCTTAAATGTGAGACTTTTTTCAAAATGTAAAGGGTTGCTCAGCTTCTTCCTCCCACTTCGTGAATACACAGCATATCCCGTCAGCTCTCATACGCTAAACCATTCATAACAGAGGCACAATCAAGATTGGTCTGTCTTCCTTTAGGCAGTAGGGGTTTTCATTTTTTTTTTCTTTGAGAATTTTCATCCATGCAGGCTGCTGAGATGGCAGTCCAGCTATGTTCCCACAGGACATTCTCTACATTAAGCAGTTGTTAATGTTCCTAGTGTATTTCCTAGAGTGTGTATAATATATATATATATATATATATATATATATATATATATATATATATATATATATATATTGTGCAAAAGTGTTTGGTAATGTAAAAAAAAAATGCCGCAAAGTGCAAATACAATTGTTAATACTCAAATCAAATCAGTAATTTTTTTGCTGTGACAACCTGTGCCTTCGAAACATTTAGAAACAATTCTTTTTGCTTCATCAATTTCACTTGCACACAGTTTCTAAAGGAATTTGGCAGGTAGGAAATAACCACAGATCCTTTGTGGATGTAGGCTGCCTCAAATCCTCCTGATTCTTCATATAATCCAAGACAGACTGTTGAGGCACTCTGGGGCACTCGGGCCAAACCATCACTTCCATGACTCCTGGTTCTTCTCTGTGTTGACAGTATTTCTTTAAAGCTATGTCACTGTCTGTATGCTTGGGGATGGGGAGGACAGGTGTAACTAATTAGTAGCAGGGAGAGGCTGAGTGAGAGTGTAAGCCTTGGAGGGAGGTGTGGCTGGTGGTTCTCTGACATTACCCCCTCCTCCAGGGGTGGCTCCTGATGCCCCAATCCCACCTTCACCAGGTGGCCCGGGCACTCCAAGAAAGGCCTTGCAACCCATCCAGGGTGGGTGGAGGAGGCTTGGAGGGAGGAAGTCTTGGAAAGGCACGCAAAACCTGGGGCATGAGGAAGGTCAGGTGCTAGTGGCAGACACCGCAGAACTTGCTGCAAACTGCCACTGGGTGGAACACCTTTGCCGGTCTATGACCACCCTAATAGCCACCGGAAGACATCTCTTGCTTACCCTGTCCAAAATACCTGACAAAGGGAGAAGGTCGTGTTGCTGGACGCACCACTCTCTCCTTCGGCCTTGTTCGGCGACGCCGTTGATTTGGTAGTCGACAGGTTCCAGGAGTCCAAGAGACAATTGCCAGCGTTGCAGCGGTATCTTCCACACCGCTCTCATGGGACTGCTCGGCGGGTGCAGCCCCAACCCCAACCCAGCACTTCGCACCACCAAGTGCGGAGACAGAGCTCTCCCCTTGTGCGGGATCCCGCATGGCGCCCTGGGTCAAAGCCCTGTGAGGTGATGGATCTGAGGACTGTCATCTCCAGGAAGAGGGCTTTGGCCAAAAGGTCTTGGCCTGAACTGGGGAGGGATGACTGCAGGGCATGTAGCACCGCTTCTTTCGGTGCCTGTTTCCCTCCGGCCCCTTCAGGGACCTGTTTTGTTATCCCTGCCATGAAATGTGTTTTAGGGCATGGCCAGCTCCAACAAGCTCCCTCCTTGGGTTCTGCCCAGCATCATTGTGGACCAGGAGGTCTTGTCTTTACAGCCACGTCTGGGAACTGCCCTGGCTATAGCAACACCGAAGGTCAGTCTAGAGAGACTGATTACCCTTAAAAGAGAACCTGGCAGCCTGGATAGCTTTGCCAGACGTGTCCTAGTGGGTCCTGCGCACTGTAGAGCAAGGCTATGCAATTCAGTTTGGGGCTTGCCCGCCCCGGTTCAACAGGCTCGTTTCCACTCTGGTGAGAAGCGAGCAGGCTCTGGTCTAGGAACGAGAAGTAAACACTCTCCTGAGGAAGGAGGCTATCGAGGTGGTCCCTCCATCAGACAGGGAGTTCGGGTTCTACAGCCTATCCTAGATCAACATCAGCTAAACCGCTCTTTTATGAGGCTCCGGTTCAAGATGCTGACCCTCAAGCAGGTTGTGTCTCAGATCCGAGGACTGGTTTGTCTGATAGATCTGAAGAATCTATATCCTCAATTATATATACGATTGGTTGACATTAGCTCGATCAGAGCAGTTAGCGGTCCAGCATTGAGATGTCGTTCTCGCTCACATGAAGGAGCTGGGGTTTCGGCTGAATGCTGGGAAGAGTGTGCTTTCTCCATCATGAAGAACCACCAGTCTCAGTGCCATATGGGATTCAACGACTATGTGCACGCAGCTTTTCTTCTGCTCACAATGCGTCCATCCTCACGCCGGTCAGGAAGATCAGAGAACTGCAGTTACTCACTGTCAGGCAGATCCAGAGACTGCTTGGGTTCATGTCAGCAGTGTCAAATGTTATTCCACTTGGCCTTCTGTACATGAGACCCATTCACTGGTGGCTCAGAGCCCAAGGGTTTTCTTAGAAAGGCAATCCCCTCCACACAATCAAGGTCACATGGCGATGCCTACGTGCCTTAGATGCATGGAGAGATCCCGGGTTCCTACTTCAAGGCCCCGTGTTTGGGGTCCCCGGTCGTCGCATAGTGCTCACGACAGATGCGTCCCTCACTGGGTTGCAATCATGAGTGGCCACTCTGAACAGGGTCAGTGGGGGAGTGCCAATCTGCAGTGGCACATCAATTGCCTAAAAATGTTGGCTGTGCTTCTGGCTTTAAAGCACTTTCTTCCAGACCTCAGAGGCCATCACGTGTTGATCCGCTCAGACAACACCTCGGTGGTCTCATATCTCAACCACTAGGGGGTCTGCACTCGCGCCCACTGTACAGGCTGGCATGCCAGATCCTTCTCCGAGCCCAGGGGAAGCTCCACTCCCTCAGAGCAGCTTATATCCCAGGCCGTTTGAACGAAGCAGCAGACATCCTGTCGAAACAGGTGTCCAAGCCAGGTGGTGGAGCAATGTTCGGCTCTAATTGATTCTCTCTCTTTTTCTCTGTTTTTCTCTGCAGCAGCATAGATGAATAATGTCAAACCGGTGGACTCTACAGTTTTGAAGAATTTTCCTTTGGTCCAGAGACTCCCTCCTGGGCTCACACACCTCAGATCCTACAAGGTGCATCTCTCTCTCTCTCTCTCATGCCCATGCTCTAATAGACAAATCTCCATGCACATCCATTCATGCTCCCACGTGTTTTCACTTCTCCCTTTTCTCACACACTACCAACTTTGTAAATAAAATACCCTAGTAAGTGCGAGGCATTATGATATCTTTCTTTCGGGCTGCTCCCATTAGTGGTCTCCACAGAGGATTATCATTCGTCTCCATGCTACTCTGTCCTCTACATCTGCCTTTTTCACGCCAGCTAGCTGCATGTCTTTCTTCACCACATCCATCAATCTGGTTTTCGGCCTTCCTCTTTTTCTCCTTCCTGGTGGCTCTATCCTCAGCGTTTTCCTGCCGATATACCCCATGTCCCTCCTCTGCACATGTCCAAACCATCTCAATCTAGCCTCCCTTACCTTGTCCCCAAAACATCCTACATGCGCCGTCCCTTTAATAAACTAATTTCTGATCCTGTCCATTGTCATCACTCCCAAAGAAAAATCAACATCATCTGCTCTGCTACCTCCAGCTCCACCTCCTTTCTTTTAGTCAACGCCACTGTCTCTTAACCATACAACACCTGCTCCACCTGCTCCCTTCTCTCACCACAAATCACAATATCATCCACAAACATCATAGTCTATGGAGACTCATGTCTGACCTCATCCATCAACCTGTCCATCACCAATGCAAAACAGAAAAGGTCTTAGATCCGATCCTTAATGCAATCCAACCTCCAGCTTAAACCAGTCTGTTGTTTCTATTGCACACTTCATTGCTGTCACACTGTCCTCATACATGTCCTGCACCACCCTCACATATTTCTCTGACACACCTGACATCCTCTTACAATACCACAACTCCTTTCTCAGCACCCTGTCATACGCTTTCTCTAAATCCATATTTGGCAGATAACACACAATGCAACTCCATCTCCATACTTCTCCATCAACATTCTCAAGGCAAATAATGCATCTGTGGTACACATCCTAGGCATGAAACCATACTGTTACTCACAGATGGTCACCTCTTTCCTCAGCCTGGCTTCCACTTCTCTTTCCCATAACTTCATGGTGTGACTGATCAACTTTATTCCCCTGTAGTTACTGCAGGTCTGCTGCTGATCACCCTTAATCTTAAAAACCAGTACCAGCACACTCCTGTCAATTCCTCAGGCATCCTCTTACCTTCCAAAATATTGTTGAACAATCTTTTTAAAAACTTTACTGCCATCTCTCCTAAACATCTCTATGCTTTTACTGATATGTCATCTGGTCCTATCAAATTTCCACTCTTCATCCTCTTAATCGCTGCTCTCACTTCTTCCTTACTTATCCTATCCACTTCCTGCTTCACCATCTTCACATCATCCAACCTTCTTTTTCTCATTTTCCTTATTCATCAGCTGCTCAAAATACTTCCTCCACCTTCTCAACACACTCTCCTCACTAGTCAATACATTTCCATCTCCATGCTTTATTGGTCTAAATTTCAGCACATCCTTCCCAGCTCAGTCCCTTTGCCTGGCCAATCGGTATAAATCCTTTTCTCTTTACTTAGTGTCCATCTTCTCAAACAGCTCCTTATATGCCTTTTTCCTGGCTTTCGCCACATCCCTCTTCACCTGTTGCTGCATCAGTTGTACTCCTCCCTACTTTTCTCATCTCTCTGCTGATCCCTTCTGTTTTGCCAACCTCTTTCTCCTTTTGCTCTCCTGCACTTCCTTATTAAACCACCACGTCTCTTTGTCTTCTTTTCTATTTCCAGATGTCACAAGTACCTTTCTAGCTGTCTCCCTTATCACTTCTGCATTAGTTGCCCAATCATCCAGCATCTCTTCACCTCTTCCCTGAACCTCACACTACAGTCTTCCTTCTTCAGTTTCCACTATCTTATTCTTTTTTCAGTCCTTACTCTCCTTCTCTTATTTTTTACCTCTAAAGCCATCCTACAGACCACCATACAATGCTGTCTAGCTACACTGTCCCCTGCCAACACTTTACAGTCTCCAATCTCCTTCAGGTTGCATCTCCTAAATAGAATATAGTCCACTGTTATGTCACCCTATGCACCTCCTCCTTTTTAAAAGACCTATTCACCAGTGCCATTTCCATCCTTTTAGCAAAATTTACCATCATCTGCCCTTCCACAAAGGAACTATAACTGGGGAAAACAGCTTCACCATTGCGAATTAAGGATCAATCCAATAATGATAAAGAACACACAGCTCCCTCCAAAGGCAGGGAGAGCACATTACATTATTCCCACATCCACCCCCTCTTTAAAATAAATTAAATTAAATTCATTTTTATTTGTATAGCACTTTTAACAATGAACATTGTGTAGCAACTACGCCACCCCTTTGAAACGAAATTGTGAGAGAGATACAAATAAAACCTATCATGCCATCTTATTTAAACAAATAAGACAAAGACCATATATTTACCTACACCAGCAGCTGTCAACATACACAGTCAGCATTGCTCAATTTATCTGCCTCTAAATAAATAAAAACAATTTTCCCACACAATCAAAATAAATCCCTTTAAATAAACAAATTAAACAAACTAAAGTAACAAACATGGCCTACCTCCTCTGGGGCGACTTCAAACACAACCAAACAAAGCAGCACTATATCCCATGTGCTTTTAAAACAGAGCCCACATTTCAAGGCCTCTTGCCCAGTGCCTGTTTAAAAAGTCTTGGGATAATTAGCCAAACACACGCCTACTAGTAGGCGCTTGCCTGGCTACAATTGTCTCAAAGCAGCTTTACACAGAAATTGTGGCGATATAAAGAACTTAAATTTTTTAAGTAAAAATTTGTCCTTGATGAGCAAGCCGGTGGCGACTGTGGCAAGGAAAAACTCCCTGAGATGGCATAAGAAACCTTGAGAGGAACCAGACTCAAGAGGAAACCCATCCCATTTCCGTGAGGTTCAAAGGAAAGAGTAGGGTCAATAATCACACCAAGGCTTTTGACTGCTGTACACACTGAGACAGAAATACCATCCAGAGATGCTACGTAATCAGAAAGTTTGCTTCTAGCTGCATGTGGTCCTAGTAAAAGTACTTCCATCTTATCTGAGTTGGGCAGAAGAAAGTTATCAAGCATCCACTGTCTAATGTCCTTTACACACTCAACATTGTTAAGCTGATCTCTTTCATCTGGCTATGCTGAAATATACAGCTGTGTATCATTAGCATAGCAATGGAAGCGAATACCATGTTTATGTATAATTTCACCCAGAGGCAGCATATATAATGAGAAAAGCAGTACGCCTAAGACAGATCCTTGCAGAACACCAAACTTTACCTCAGAGAGTGTGGAGAACCATTTACATCAACAAACTGATAGCGATCAGTCAAATAAGACCTAAGCCAGGAGAGAGCTGTTCCCTTTATTCCAACAATGTTCCCAAGTCTAGCAAGCAGTATAATATGATCAATTGGTGTCAAAACTGCACTAAGGTCGAGCAAAACAAGTAAAGAGACAAATTCCTGATCAGAGGCCAATAACAGGTCATTTACCACCTTAACTAGCGCAGTCTCTGTGTCATGATGAGGCCTAAATCCTGACTAATACATTTAAAAAATGTTCACCTGTGTTCTGCACTGCAGGCATTGGGAGAAAAGCTTCCTCCGATGGTGATTTTTAAACTCACGACGATGCCAAAAGATAAACTCTTGAGAGAAATTGTTGTGAAAGGAATGAGGAAGACACTGACCAATTACTATCTTGGTAGGCTACTGTTTAGATACAAGCTGTGTAACGGGCACTGTCTTTCGTTAAAGCCTGTACACTGTAAACCCGGATAAGTTGAATTTACTTAAGAAATTTGAGGAAACTGGTTGCCTTAAAAAAATAAGTAATGTGTAATGAAAACCTAAGTACATTTAACTTAAAATGTTAAGTACATTACACTCAATTCAAAATTGATTCAACTTGACATGTTTTGCCAAGTTAACTCCTTTGCACAATTAATACACTTAATATCTTAAGTATAATGCACCAAATACCTAGTTGTAGCTTACTTATCTTTCTTCCCCTAGTTCAGTTATCATCATTAAATTACTATTTCAGTTTTTAATCTGGTGCATTATAAATACTTATTCAGATCAAGAAATCAGATGAAACATTTGTTGAAAACACCCCGGTTAGGGGTAAAATGCTTTATTGTGAACATACACATATCGGGTTGTTTTTCTAAAAGCACAACATAAAACTAGGCACCTGGTATCAGGAGCAGTAGTGCAACGATTCAGAACACCACTTAACACTGCAAACTGATTTTCCTCAGTTTTTGGTTTGTTAATCTGAATGAAACCAGACATATCAGTGCCAATCCAATAACATAAAATAGAAAAAGTGCATAACAGTGCAAACACAACATTTTCCTAAAAGAACAACAACAAAAAATTAGGCACCTGTATCTGAAGCAGTAGTGCAATGAGTTAGAACAGCACTTTACACTGCAAACTGGCTTTTTCGCAGTTTTGGGTTTGTTAATCTGAATGAAACTAGATATATCAGTGCCAATCCAAAACAAAATATAAAAAGGGCATATCAGTGCAAACAAGTCACTTTTCTAAAAGAACAAACAATATTTCTCATATCTGGAGAAATAGTGTAACAACACCTCTTTATACTGTAAGTTGGTTTTTCAGAGTCTGAATTTTGGCTGCCAGCTCACTTTTACCCAGGTTCAACATCACCTGCTGAACAAAGCAAAAAGTGTTTTTCATGTATTTGGGATAGTCCAGGTGCAGGGCATATATCAGTCCAAAAAGGACACAGAAGGCCTGAGGAAGGTTGGCCAGGTCATCCATCACCACATTCCCTTCCAAGATGATTCCCACTTTGGACGGGTTCAGCTTAAGGTTCTCTTCACCGATGAAAAGCAATCCCACTGGAGTTTGCCTGTACAAGTCATTGTCAGCTGTGTCCTTACAGAGAAACAAATGTACAATCGTGTGTTAGTTAGCACATACATTTTCGAAATGTTAACAATAAAAATACCCTTAGAGGAAACACTGTACACTGACATATAGTAAAAGACACTCTCTTCATACAAGATATGAGGCCTGGCTTGTTCAGCTTCCTTTTCACTGTACAATTACAGCAACATTTTTAATGTTAACTGAACCCATATTTTTTCAGCCAAGTTTTTTCAGTTAATTTCATGCCACTGATTAAACATACAGACAATTTTATGGTAAAAATAAAATAAAAAAAGTCCAAGTCTGAAATACTGAATAAATCTGTAGCACATAGTCCTGATTAATGGTTTGAAAATTAAATAAAAACAAAGAACATGCATCTGCAACATTTATAAAAAAATGAATTTGCTTACAAAGCAGGTCTTGAAGAAAGCAGAAGGATCATCGCCCAAGATGACCGGAAGTCCCCGAAGACAAAGGCATCTGACGTCAGTTGGCTCAGTTGTCTAGACAATAGTCGACATTGAATAAATCACTTTATACTGACTGTAATTTACAAGTAATGAAAAGAAGAGATTAGGAAAAAATAAACTGGAAATAGGAGATACAATTATGAGAATAAAGAATGCAGAGGTAAAAAAAATCTTTATAAAAGGAAAAGCTTCATAGGAAAACAGGACTGATGTAGATATGTTAACTTACCTTTGTCTGGCATAAACGTTCAGCCAAAAGCTGACCAGTAAGGCCTTTCTTCTTTTTGAAGAGGTCCATGAGGCTTGGAGACAAATGGTCAAGTGCATCCAAGAAGTTTTCTCTGAGATTTTTCCTACCACTCTGCCAAATTCATAGGAAACCTAAAACATGGCAAGCAATGCATCAGTTAATGTTCACACTGTTTTAATCTGACACACTCAACACTATATATGTAGACACTTAACACAAACCTGATTTTCTGTAAAAAGAGCTGGCCAACGATGCACAAGCTGGCTGATGGCAGGCTTCTCTTTGACAATTTCCTTTCTGCGAAAAGCAAACGTCACATCCATCTCTTTCTTAACCAGGGATTCCTTTGGCTTTGTTTTCATCATTTCATTGACCAGAACCTCACGAGCTACTTCCATGTTCTGGTCATTCATCCCCTCTGGAAAATCAGGCAGGAAATTTATTTCCCTTTCTTTGGCTTCTTGATCTGTGTCTTGGGAGGCTCGCCATTTGTAGTGTCACTTCCTCGCTTGCCACCATTGACAGTTACATCAAGTCGACCCAGCTGCCGCATTTTGGTTCTATAATTACCCATTTTGAACTTAAGGCTATTCTTCCAACCGTTCCAGCCAGAGGGTGACCCGGTTTCTTTAAGGCATGGTGTGTTTGCACTAAAGCCTTAGCAACAGTCTCAAAATCTTCTTTCGTTGGGTATGCTTTAAATGCATACATGGTCTCAGCCAATTTCTCGAGTATGTCATGCTTTAGTTCTTTTGTGACTTTAAGAAAGGATGCATCCCTGAGATACTGCAGGTTACCTTGGCGTAGTCTATACTCTACATCAACTTGAAATTTGGGAATTTGTTCACCTGTGGGGACAGGTGAACTTTTAGTGCATTTAATGATTTAAATGTGCACAGACATTCCTGATGTAAACAAGGAAAAGGCTCGGTTTTGGTATAACCTCCGTGTTTTAGCCTGTAATGTTTAAACAATTGTGCTCTTTTTTTACATCTAAAAGGACAATACTTGCACTTCCAAACCATTATTTAATCTGTTTCTTTAGACTTAATTCTTAGAATTTCTCTTTATTTTCCCTCAAATGAGCAAACATTAACAACATTTACCTTATGAAAACAGACTGGAAAAATCTGAACACTGACATGACATTTATTATTTTGCTAGTTTACGGCGAACTGGCTTTATTATAGGGCATTTTAAGTCACATACACATATTCGCCTACGTTGTCTTAAAGGAACTTACCAGATACAATAGGCCGTGGTAAGCCGCGTGAAACAGCCGCAGTGTTCCCGCTATCTTCTTGGAAAAAAACGCCGCTTGCAGCCGGCCAGGTGAAAGCCTAAAGGCAGTGAAACTGGTTAAAATCGTGTTTTTACTGCACGCGATCAGCAACTCGCGTGAGAAAGTGATCTAGCGTTAGATATCGATTAGTTGTGGATAAAAAGCCAACGAACCGGTAAATGTTCAAAAGAAATTTCACCGCAGCCCCAAAACCCCTCCCCCCACAGTTAGCTAAATATACGTTACACAGGTAAGTTAGCCAGTGTCTCAAAATGCCCGTTGAAATGGCAAAAGTTAAAATGAGGTTTTTACAACTCTCGGAGTTATACTCACATTCCAGTTCCTCGCCAGCAGTGCCTGAATCCACACAACCGCAACAAAGACAGAAAACTTCAACTCAGTACGTGGCTGAAATCAGTTTTGAACTGTTTTTGTTTTGTATTATATGTCTGTATGTATTTGTGTGTAAGAGCAAGCTGCTCTTCAAATAAGGGAAAAACACACACACTGATACCTTGAGCAACTGCTCATTACTAATAGACAGTTGTCACAACTGGAAAGAAGAGGTGTGGTCTGTTCAATAACTTTTCAATTTAAGCTCATTGTACTTCAAATTATTTGCACATTGGACTATGCCAACAAATTAGTAGAATATACTTAAAATTATAAAGTGCTGTCATTAAACTTTTTTGTTTTAGTGTATTATGCTTGAATATTTAAGTAGAAACTAAATCCGGGCTAACAGTGTATAGAGTTCATTAGTTTCAATGTAGGCACCTGCGGCTTATAGACAGGTGCGGGGTATTTATGTTCAAAATAAAAATCTTTGTAAAAATCATTGGGTGCAGCTTATGTTTGGGTATGTTTAATAGTCCAGAAATTACGGTAGATGTGAGCAAAACTGCTGTCCTACAATCTTTTCTTAAATTTTGGATATAAAGGGGAGATTTGATATTGGCCTGTAGTTGGACAGCTGACATAGGTCATGGTCAGGTTTCTTAATTAGTGGTTGATAACTGCCAGTTTGAAGGATTTAGGTACATAACCAGTGCTAATCGAAGAGTTTATTCTTTTAATGGGTTCAATTACCTCTGGGATTATCTGTTTGAAAAAACTTGTAGGCAAGGAATCGAGAATGCAGGTTGATGATTAAAATCATCAGAAATAAATGAAATTAAGTAATTCACTTGAATATGAGTAAAGCTTTGTAATTGATTGTCTGTTATACTTACACTGTCTACAGGGTATTTGTAAAATAGTTTGGATTTATATTAATTGTCTGGATTTCTTGCCTGGTGTTTTCAACTTTAATTTAAAAGGCTCCTCTGCCATTTAGACGGGGCTGGTGTATGTAACTAAACCCAGGGGGACTTGCTTCATTTAATGCTACATATTCATTCGGGTTCACGTTTGTCAAACACATTATTTTAAACTCCTGGTCGGTAATATTTTCTTTTACAGTAAGCGCTTTTGAGTAAGAGTAAGAGATCTAATATTCGACAATCCTATTTATAAATCAGAGATGCTGGCTCCGCATTCAGTTCTATTTAATTTATTGTTAATCAGGTAACTTAAACAGACTTTCTGAGAATTCCTACATTTTGGTTTGGCTCAGGGGACAGACACAGTCTCAATTTAGTGGATCCTGATTAGTCGGTTTAGCCTGTCTGTCTGCTCCCTGGCCTTGGCTCTGGACAATCACTTGTAAACTAGTGCGAGCTGAGACTATGACTGTAGCAAATTTAGCTTGCAAAAAGGGAAATATTTATAAGTACAGTTGAACCCACTTATCTCAACCTCGGTTAACTCGCCAACCCTATTAAGTTGACGTTTTTGAAGTGGAACAGCCAAATTCTCGCTTTGTCTTAGCATTTTTTAATCGGTTATGTTGATTTTTTTATGTCGCCGAACCCTAATATCTCGAGCACAAGGGGGGGCAAATTTGCCACTTAACGTCGGTTATGTCAGAAATCCCCCAGCCACTGCATTTGGCATTCCCCGAAGCACCCTGCTTCTTCTTGCATGGAGCTCGTCGCAGTCATGCTGATCACACACACCTGACTCTCATTCACTCACTCATCCCATCTCCTAGTTAAGCCCCTCACCTCCACACACTCGCAATCCGTTATTGTTTGCCCACGATCGTATGATTTGGTTAATGTTGGTCTGTGTAATCGCGTATACGTATCCCGCTACGTACCCTTCTTCTCGCTTTCCATAGCGTGGATCCGTGGATTCTCCACACGAACTGTCTCTGCTTTCACAGAACTTCGTGGACCGTGCTCACGGAGTGCACCACTGGATATTACTGCTTCGCTACAAGTATTGGTGGATTATCTCCTGAGAATCCTCAATAAACTTTGTTTGGGTTTACTTCGGCTTCCGCCTCCTTATCCGCATTACAGGTTATCTCGATCCGCATGACCAATCAAACAAATCGCGGCAACGCTGTTGTGTAAAAAAAACTCCGAAAACACGTGCATGCACATTCTCATTTAATAACGCACATCATGTACATAAAGAAATTTCAAGCACGTTAATATATTGCCGCCATATTGGTTTTCGTTTATCTCGATCATCGGTTATCTCGACGCTTTTTGGCGTCCCCTAGGCCGGCGACATAACCGGGTTCCACTGTAATTATAACAGGTTATAATCACTCCTAAATATTGAAATTACATTGTTGAATTAATGGTAACTGTCAGGAATTCCCTTGCCATGCCTCCTTCGGCGGCTGTCAAACTTCGGCATTCCTCAAAGCACCTCGCTTCTTCTCTCGTGCGTGCCCATTTCACTTGCTCATCCCCAGCTCCTATAAAAACCCCACATTTACACACTCCCGGTCCGTTATTGTAGGTTCATAGTGGTATGTGTTAGTGCGTATACTTATCCCGTACGTACCGTTCCTCTCGGACTCCGCACTCTTTCACACGGCTGCGCTTTCCTTTCAAAGCGGGCCAGGATCACTCCGATTCTCCCGTGACTGTTTCCCAGCACATTCGTTCCATGGCTACGTCCTACTCTCTCACCTCAGCGTCACGCTTCCTCTGAAGCGCACTTGGGATTGTATATACGGACAGTGCTTCTTGAGCTCGGGACTTTCGCGCACCACAGACATTCCCTCGCACTCCCCTTATCACAGCGAGTATTTGTGTTGGATATTCGGCCTTTGTTTAATAAACCGTGTTTGCTGGCCTTTCGGCTTCCGCCTCCGTTACTGCCGCCTAACAGTAAGAGAATTAACATTACAATTATTTCATCTGTTCTTCACCAAACAGACAGTAAAATCTTATATTAATTCTACAAAAGGGTATCTTCCCGGCCAAGAAAGACGCGACCCCGCTTTACTTTATACCGTACAAATAATAGAGCATGTAAATTATATTAAAATATGGCAGGGACTTTGAAATGTGAGTGGCAATCAGAGACAATCACTTATGAAAAATAAGACGTTTAATAAATGAGATAAACACAACATAGGACTACACAAACATACATAAAAGAGAAAAAGAAGTTAAGAATATGTTAAAGGAGAAAGAGAAGAAAAAGTAAGAAAGAGGAAGAAAGGAAGAAAAGGAATAGCAAGATTAACTTCAAAATAACCACAACCTAAACAAGAATCATCAAGAAATTTAAATTCACCTTAAAAATAACGTTAAAAAACGGTTACTTGCATTGGATTTTGCTGAACAAGAGTCTGGATGCAGTAGACAAAGGAAATTCTTGAAGAGTCCGTTAGGATGGAGTTAGATGTTTTTCCAGGTTCTCCTCAAGATCAGAGTAGGAGTTCTTGAAGGTAAAGCTTGCCAGAAGAATTGCCTCAAAGGGTTTGAGTCCCGTCTCGAAGAAGAGTTCTTGACCAACGATTGGTGGGGTTCAGGACATTTTAAAGGTTCCCAAGCCACACCCATCTTTGGTGGAATGGCCAATGCCAGGCATTAACTTTTCGGAGGGAGAAACTTCCTTTGTTTGTGCGTTTGTGGGGGATTACCTGTTTATGCTTGGTTTGAAGAACTTATAAAGTTTTCAAGACAGTACGGTACACTTCATGATCAAATAAAATACACCTTTGTTTGGAAAATAATGTTCCTAGTTCTGATGGGAATGGTCTTCACTCACTGCTTTCAAACCCTCAAACAGGGAAAAAGTTTCACAAGTTTCTTCACCAAGGCGGTTATTTCAATCAGATCTGAGGTCCATCTGTTCACTTTCTCTGTTATCTGATTTACTCCATTCTGGTTACTGCTGCCAGTCATAAACTTAGCCTGGGCATATGTCTTTTTGGCTTTTGGCTGTGTTTGGAACTTTCTTGTCTTTCAAGCAAGGTTACGAAGTTTTGAGTCTAGGCATCATTGGAGCCAGTCTGTGATAAACTTCCTCATCACACAATCCTCTCATGAACTGATGAGTCAGTTTGTACTAAATTACAATTTAGTTAGTGGATGCATTGGATGTTTGGATGTTTGGATGTTTATCATGTGTAATGTTTGTTTTTTCTTTATCTGAAAATTAAGTCAAATAGTTAGGGGAAAAAAAACAATGAAATACAATTACAAGAGATTTAACTATATCCAAATACTATTTAAATAAAGGACTTTTTTTTTTTTACTAATTATCTGAAAGCTCACTTCCAGTGACATAGGAAACTAACAATCCGGGTCACGGCACCAAAGATGTCGGTGTGTGCTCCCCCGATTGCCTCAGCATATTACAAAGACAAATGTTGGCTGTATACAAAGAAAAAGAATCAAACTGTAAAATACACCGTTTAACCTCAAACACAACATGACATTTCATAAAATATGCTGCACCACGTGAAACACAGAAAAAAAAATACAATATATAAAACCATCCATCAAAAATCATTACATTTTCACAAAAGAAATAGAACTGGGGAAAAACAGCTACACCCTTGCGAATAAAGGCTCAATCTAATAATGATAAAGAACACACAGCTCCCTCCAAAGGCAGGGAGAGCACATTACACTATCTCTATCCTTATTTATATATATATATATATATATATATATATATATATATATATATATACTGTATATATGTTAACGAATAATGCGCAGAAAGTTAATATGCTCTCAACATTGCTGAGCGTTTGCACTAACACATCTGATTTGACTCAGCAGCTAATTATCAAGAGTCTAATCAGGCATGATACAGACACATTTCAAAAGTCTGAGACTAAGAACACTTGATCTATGATCTCTTCAAACTGATTTATTTACAACATTTAGCTATTATTAACATCATTATTAGTACATCTGCTACCTCATGCCTAATTTAGTTTGAAGCACTGACATAAAAGCTTTTTTAAAAATGTATAAAGTCTGCTTTGTGGTTAATTTTCAACACAGAAATGCAGTTCAGAAAATAGATAATTACAACATTGACTGGCCAACACACACTTAGTCTGCATCTTGTGTATCTAAGGGGGTGGTGTACAGTAAATAATCTACTTATAATAATCTATAATGAGATTTCAAATAAAGTGAAACACTATTAGATACACTTTGCTAATACTGTGTAGCCATTGATCAACAAGGAATGACCAGGCTGATTCCAGATGACATAAACTGAGTTCCTGAAAGGGAACTCAGATCCATTTCAGGAAAGGGATCTGAGTGAAAGGGAACTCTGTACAATTGTGGTAAGCAGAAAAGTATGTCATTATACTGTAACACAATGAATCAGGGTCAAGGCGTTACAGTATAATGACATACTTTCTGCTTACCACTATTTAAGAGCATCCTACATCCTTTAAGAGCAGAGTAGCATTTTGGGAACAGTCTGCTGCCGCACTTTTCATGAGTACTGAATGTGTGCAACACCAATGATTATTTCTTTATTATTATGATTATTACATATCAAACCTTTTGGAAACCCAAAAGCTGATCCTGAGCAAACCAGCAATGAGAACAATAGAAGGACAATAATTAGGAAAACCGTGGGGTGATGGGTGAAATTAAGGGTGATAAGAACCTGTGTGAGTGACCAGTGGCATGTGACTCAGTCATGGGATGTGCAGGGGCTAAAGACTAATGTCAGTGATGGGTATGATCTTGACAGTAATGTTGTGGTACATTTTTTCTAGGCACACTTTGGGCCTGTTAATACCCAAAACTGAGAATTGTTGGTGACCCTGCAGTCATGTATTATTATATTTCAGTGGCTACAGTTAGCATGATAATATACCATGCCACAAAGAAATCTTCTCAAACAGATTTAAGGGACAAAATGATTAGTTCATGTTCTTCCTAAGCATTCCAATTCACCGGATCCAAAACTATTTTAGCATGAGGTACATTTAAGGTTTACAGCAGGAAAGTACAGCTAAGAATTCTGCAGGAATTGCATAACACAATCATGTTAAGATAGACCAGAATTCGAAAGGATTGTTTCCAATGTCCTGTTAAATACATGCAATGAAGAATTGAGGCTGTAGACTGTCTAACAAAATGCTCAGTCAATGTGCATTGTATTGAAGTAGATGCTGTATAATTAGAAGTACTGTATATAAATATTTAAAAAGGTGGCCAACTGTGTCCCCTGTCTCAGACAAATTAATTTTCTTAAAGTCTTCTTTAGAATTAAGAGATCACATTTTTGCAACTGTGTACTTCTAATATTTGTCCTGACACAAGTCTCTGCAGAATGTATGAGAAATTGCATGTACTTACTGTAGCAGGAGACCTATAATTACTTGACCCTATCTCAGTTTCTTGCATGGTGTTGGACAACCTTATAATAAGAGGCACCTTACCTGCAGTGCAGAGATTATTGTACTGTAAACCACATATGAGAGAAATAATTCAGTAGTGCTTTTTTTTTTAGCATTTTTGGGATATGTAGACAAGCTTAGAGCATGCAACTTTTGTAGATATGTCACATTAAATCACAATAAAGCATATTAAGCTGATCTATAACTCTATGAAGCAAATTAAGTGGTAGCACTACCTAAATATTAGAAGACAATGTTATATTTGTCAATTGTCAGTTCTATTACACCCCTCCTAAACACAAAGTGTCAGGATCTCCAGGGCACACTGCGTGCACTTCCGGTTTCGCGGCATGCACTTTCGTTTTCGCAGCGCACTTCCGGTTTCGCGGTGAGCACTTCCGGGTCGGCGGCCATCTTGCTGTTTTTCCCGCGCCTCCCGGTATATAAGGACAATCAAGGCTTTAGCTCCTGGCCAGATTATCTTACCGGTTTCCTAGCCCCTGAGATCATTCTTGCCATCCTGGCTGCTCTGTATCTGGATCCCTATCCCTGTTCTTCTCTGCCACCCTAGTTTCCTGGTTTTGGACTTTGGACTGTTTTTGGTTTGTGTTTTGTTCTGCCCTGTATTGCTCTGTTTGCTGGTTTTTGGATTATCTGGACTGTTTTCGGTTTTTGGTTTTGCTTCCCTGTATTGCCCTATTGCCTGTGCATAGACCCTGGACTGTTTTTGGTTTCTGTTTTTGCCTTTGCCCCATTACTTAGCCTGATTACCTTTTGATGATTAAAGCCTGTTTTTTCTATACCCCTGTGTGCATCCTGCATTTGGGTCCTCCCATCCAGTCACTCTGCACCTACCGCTGCACCCGTGCTCCCTGACAGAATAATCTGGCCAAAGATAGACCCAGTGGATGTCTTAAAGCGTTGGGCTAGTTCCACTATGGACCAACAATTCAGTGACCCTACCAAGACGGTGGACATTCTAAAGCTCAGCCCCCAGCAGAAAGATGAGTATTTCCGTGTGTTTCACGAACAATCCATGGCAAACCAAATAATATTAGACAACCTCCTGAAACGGCTGTCTCTCCGGCCCTTGAGCTCTGCAGGGAGGGCTGCCCAACCTCAGCCTACCTGCCTGACTGAAAATGTCTCGCAGCTCTTCTGCCCCACCAAGCATGCCCCCAAACCTGTCTGGGTTTCGCGGCATGCACTTCCGGGTCGGCGGCCCTCTTGCCATTTTTCCCGCGCCTCCCGGTATATAAGGACAATCAAGGCTTAAGCTCCTGGCCAGATTATCTTACCGGTTTCCTAGCCCCTGAGATCATTCTTGCCATCCTGGCTGCTCTGTATCCGGATCCCTATTCCTGTTCTTCTCTGCCACCCTAGTTTCCTGGTTTTGGACTTTGGACTGTTTTTGGTTTGTGTTTTGTTCTGCCCTGTATTGCTCTGTTTGCTGGTTTTTGGATTTTCTGGACTGTTTTTGGTTTTTGGTTTTGCTTCCCTGTATTGCCCTATTGCCTGTGCCTAGACCCTGGACTGTTTTTGGATTCTGTTTTTGCCTTTGCCCCATTACTTAGCCTGATTACCTTTTGATGATTAAAGCCTGTTTTTTCTATACCTCTGTGTGCATCCTGCATTTGGGTCCTCCCATCCAGTCACTCTGCACCTACTGCTGCACCTGTGCTCCTTGACACAAAGTTTGTTTGGAATACTTGTTTTATGCATTCATTGCTGTGATTTATATTAAAAATATTTTTTCTTTAGATGAAGGGCCTGTTTAAAGTCATACCACAGCATCTCAATTAATGAGAGTGCAGAATTCATGGTTCTACCAATTATGCCAAATGGTGTAGGTCCTGAAGCAAAGCAGCCCCAGACCATCACACTACCACCACCATGTTTGACTGTTGGTATTGTTCAATGTCAGCATTTAATGAAATGCTGTGTCTAGGGGATAATCAGGATGTTTTTTGGCAAATGTGAGACAAGTCCTTGTCCTGTTTTGTGGTCAGCAGTGGAATTCGTAGGGAGTAGGGAGTAGGTTGAGATGACCCTGGAGAGGTGGAGGAACACACTAAAGAGAAGGGGAATGAAAGTCAGTATGAGTAAGACAGATTACATGTGTGTGAATGAAAGGGAGGGTGCGGTTGCAGGGAGAAGAGGTGGAGAAGGTGGAGAAGTTCAGCTACCTGGGGTCAACAGTGCAAAGTTATGAAGAGTGTTTTAGAGAAGTGAAGAAAAGAGTGCAGGCAGGGTGGAGTGGGTGGAGAAGAGTGGCAGGAGTGATTTGCAATAGAAGGGTATCTGCAAGAGTGAAAGAAAATGTTTATAGGACTGTGGTGAGACCTGCAATGTTGTATGGTTTAGAGACATTGGCGTTAAATAAAAGACAGGCGGTAGCGCTGGAGGTAGCAGAGCTGAAGATGTTGAGGTTTTTGTTGGGAGTGATGAGAATGGACAGGATTAGAAATTAGTTTATTAAAGGGACAGCGCATGTAGGACGTTTTGGAGTCAAGGTGAGGAAGGCGAGATTGAGATGGTTTGGCCATGTGCAGAGGAAGGACATGGGGTATATCGGTAGGAGAATGCTGAGGATGAAGCCAACAGGAAGGAGTAATCAGACCTCAGTGTGGCAAGTAAAATTTAACTAAGCCTACCAATAAATTTGATTAATCAAAGTTCATTCATGATTTAGCAAGAGGGGTGGGGAAAATTACTTTTCCACAAAGGCCAGATAGGTTTAGACTTTTTTCCCTTAATAAATAAAATTATCATTTAAAAACTGCATTTTGTATTTACTTGGTTATCTTTGTGTAATATAAAAATTTGCTTGAATATCAGAATCATTTAAATTGTTGCTTATAGTCTTTTAGGCTTGCAGGAAAAGATGCGGGCAATCAGCCTGTGGCTGAAATGGTGTCATATGATAGCTCACTTGGACACCATAATGATTGCCAGATACATCATTCTTAAATAGCTCATAGCTCTCTGCAAGTGCACAGTGGGCTCATTTGTGCTTTCTCAATGTGACTAACTGACTTGCAATTTTCAATGGTGCAGTGGAGAAGTTTCAAGACACTCATTACCACAACAGCAGATAAGACACAGGCCTTGTATACCTTTAGATGGAGCTTATTCCACTTAACAATGTACTCCTCAAGTTCACCCAGTACAATGATCAATTCAAGAAAATAGTTACTTTCCTTCAGACACTCTTGCCATCATTACAGCACATTACAGAACTGTGTCTGGTCCGCTCACCTGGCACAGAGGAAAGTTAAAAGGAGAGCCCCAGTTTTTCACTGATTTAATGGGTGGGGGATCACTACCATGGCCTAAAAGTGAATGTACATTCTCTACATTGAAAAGCTGGTATAAAACAAATAATGTCCCCTCCTTATAGGAACTTAGAGGTGTTTCTCTCAAGGAGCCCTGTCGTGCTTTTACCCGGTTGAAAATCCATGCTAGGCTAAAAACATCCTGCTCTTCAATTCCTGCTTCCTAGACAATAAACTAGACAACATCCAGCTATAGCAGACTACATGGAATGAGTTAAGTGATGATGCATTTTTCTTTCCATGTAGAGGTGGATCAGTGACAGAGTTACAAATGCTGTTCTTCAGCTGGATTTGGTTTGCCTTGTTTCATGCAGAAAAAAATGCAACTTTGTTTAATAAGGCTTATGGTGGCTTGTGCATTAACATCAACAAGGAATGATGCAAGAATGGTGCAATGGTGCTAGTTACTGCTCAGTGGTGCTTGTTACTGCTCATTACTGTTGGAGATTGTGATTGTCAGACCTGCTGTCATCATAACTAAAGTATACACTTTTGATAAGGAAGCACTCTGAACTGTAATACAGTGAGCTGTATGATGCTATTAGTGAACTGCAGGTTCTACACCCTGATGGATTGTTTATATCACTGTAGAATGTGGACAAAACATAAAAAGAGATGTTTTTTAAATTCAGCAGGACACAGCATGTTGTTTATATGGTGAAGAACGTCAACTAGTCCCACAACACCAACTCCAAAGCCAAGAAAGCACAGCAGCATCTCTACTTTCTGAAAAGGCTGGGGAAAGACCAGATTTCACAGTCTATTTATAACATCAGGTTCTACAGACTACTGAAAGTATTTTTAACAGCTTCATTACTACCTGGTTTGGAAATTGCACCATGCATGATGATTGCATGATGTTGGAGCAAATAGTGAAGATAGATGAGAAATCAAAGTATCTGTTCCATCCATCTCAGACATTTACATTGTATTGTAAAATTAGACTTTTAGAGCTATAATTGTTTAAACATTGCATTTATATTTACATTCACAAAGTCATTAGCATTGTGAAGGAATGCACATATCATTTATGCAAACTTTTGATCATCCTGACATTTAGAAAAGGGTCCTGGAGCATTCAGACCCCCATGACCAGACAGTGCAACACTTTTTCCACCTTTGTCCCTAGACATTTTTCCCTTGATAAAGTCCTTTGTTGATTGGCAGTGTATTTTGAATCAGTGTTCCTCACACATTGGATGGGATTTTTCTCTGTGTAAAGTGGTTTGTAGAATGATGCTTTAGAATTTTGAATTCATTCTGTTGCTACCGTAATGTGCTGCATCATCATTAAAGTTTAGAGAGGCCATTCCAAATACAGCCAAGAAAGTCCAAACCATAATATTACCTTCCTTTCTTTTTTCCCAACTTTGAACTTTTTTATTATTTTCTTGGGATAATCTTGGTTCCAAAATCTCTAAATGATTGTATTTCTTTGCAAAGTCCAATCTAGCCTTCTGTTTGCATCTTTTGGCCTTTATATTTTTGTTCAAATGTGGGCTTGTGAAATCTTTTTATTCTTTGACTTAAGGAGGTTGTTGATGGTGTCATAAACTGTTTTTGAGAGTTTGGGGAGTTTTCATCACAGCTACTACCTGTATGGCTGTTGTTTTCTTTGCCAACTTCTTGCATGTCAGGTTTTAGTACACTAGTGGTTAGTTTATTTTTCAGATTAATCCAAATTGTTTTATTGGTTATGTCAAATGATTATGCCCATTGCTTGAACAATGGACATAGCACATTGAGCATTGGGCATCTGATTGATTTTCCCTCTTTTTTTTGTTATGTCTTGCTTTTCTTTCATATGCATTTATTGAGTCTTCATGTTAGTTTATTTTAACAACCAAGGCAAAACCTAGGGCTGTAAAAAGTAGTCTTTTTGAGCTATAATTGTTTAAACAATTAATATAATAAGGTACAATTAGCAACAAGAGCACCTGCCAGTCACATCTTCCAATATTTTTGATCTCTTGAATGACAGGCAGGTTTGAAATCTATTGTCTCATATTCTTTCCAATGCATACATTAGAAATAAAACAATA
Source organism: Silurus meridionalis (assembly GCF_014805685.1). Taxonomy (NCBI): domain Eukaryota; kingdom Metazoa; phylum Chordata; class Actinopteri; order Siluriformes; family Siluridae; genus Silurus; species Silurus meridionalis. Next base: position 7,684,385 of record NC_060888.1, read on the forward strand.
TACAATTTAAAAGATTATTTGGCTGTATTTAAAAAAAAAAATCAATATAAGAACATACTATGTCATTTGTAACAATCTCTGAACCAATTAGAACTTGGTAAAATGCTTTTAGTTAAAAATATGCAAGCACTGGTAAGCACAAATGCATACATGACTTTTTGCATGGTCATAGGAACATGCTTAATTAGATCATTTTTACCTTCTTGGTATTAGAGCACAAGTTAAGATGAACGAGGATGATGTGGCTATGGACGACGGTGCTCAGAAATGGCATATGAAGCTAGAGTTAGGGTGTTATTACATTTATGACTAGTCATAAATACAAATTGTAAGACTAATACTAGGATTTCATATACCATTTATTATTAAGTTAGAAAAATGTTCATCTCTTTCCGCATCTGTGCTACCAAACATTTATTATTTAGTTATTTTTATACACTGATGGTGTGTGTTGCATTCATCAGCCAATTATCATCAGCTGTGACAGTTTAACCATTGGCAGTTTCTGAATGAAAAAAAGCTTCTCTGCTGACTGAAATTGTGTTGAAAAAAAACCCCAGCAATTTTGTTTTGTTCGAAACAATATTTCTGAAAAACTGAAAATTGGTTCAATTTATTTCTTAATTGTGTCAACTAAATATCTCTTTTATTATAACTACATTTAGTTAGTTGAATGTTTAAAATTATTTCTGCTGGAACATTCATAACGCTACTTAAAGTAATTATTATTATGTTATAAAATTATTAAATTATATTCTAAAATGAAAGCTACTTTAATTATAAAGTATAATTTTTAAACTATAATGATATCTGATCACTTCAAAACCTTTACTACATTAGCTTCTGCATAATTTGGCCAGAAGTGTAATAACTGATCATTTCAATAGACACTGAAATACATAATATGGAAATGCTACAGGTAGTTATCCCAACCTAAGCAGGGAAATTCAAATCAGTGTTTCAAATTAAAACAATTTTCTAATAAGGTTCAAATGGTTAATATGGCTTTCAGAGACAGTGTTTCTATTTGATACTTGTTGCCAGCTCTAAAGCATGTGCTGTTCCTTATTAGCTTTAGTCCTGATGCTCTCTGTGTCCTCGAGGACCATGATATGTGTAACTTTATTTGAACATAAGGTGTACTTATGTACCCTGAGTAAGAGAGAACAAAATGAATGAGCTGAAAAATTAGTAGAAATACTGAGAGACATTTCTATAGCTTAAGAATTGTTCTTAATTTTTAATTTTTTTTTGTCCTTTTTCAAATATCATGTCTCTCTCTCTCTCTCTCTCTCTCTCTCTCTCTCTCTCTCTCAAAGAAAACAGAAGAAAAATCCTTGAGACAGATGCTCCTGTGGAACAATGAGGCAGCTCTTGTCCTCCACTGAGGAGATGTTGCCTAGCAGCCGTGTGTGTGTGTGCGTGTGTACGTGTCTGTGCAATGAGGTGTTTGTGTGTATATGCCAAGAAATTGACAAGGTTCTAGGGCAGCAATGTCAGACTCCAGGCATGGAAAGCCACAAAACTGCAGGGTTTATCATCCTAACTTATTTAATACCAGGGGTAATCATCTACTAAATACCAAAGTCTTCATAACAGACATGGCATTTGGCCATCCATCTGGATACTGGATCATAGATATTATAAGCAAATTATTAAGATCAGAGTCGGAAGCCCACTAGGGGTTTAAAGTTCACATGCAACCTGTAAATTTCATGTAAAATGTGTTGGTGGTGTATTAAAACAAGAAAAAAATCATTCGATTCTGTTCCCAGTATCTTTACCATAAACATTCCTACATAATACTTTGCTCATTATTTTAAAATGGCTTGAGTCATGTTAATTTGCCTTGATTCATAATCCAAAATAACCTACATAAAATAGCAATCACATAAATAAATACAAAATACCAACAAGATATAACATATAGTACATGAATTTTTAACACATTAACATCATGTATTTACATATTTATTTAAACGTAATAAATTGGATTTAGTTGCTGTGTGCCTGTACTATACAATGACATGAAATTTTCCTCTATCTATCTGTACTGTACTTATCTATTAATTCATAAAATCATGCACAAATAATTAAATGAGCTTCAGTTAATGGTAACATTGTAATGGGAAAAAATTATATAGTGACGCAGTGCCAGATGGGCTCTTTAGAGTATTTCAGAAACTGCTGATCTCCTGGGTGTTTTTGTGTACAGTCTGTAGAGTTTACACAGAATGGTGCAAAAACATCCAGTGAGTGCCAAGTCTGTGGGCAAAAATTCCTTATTGAGAGAGGAAAATGAACAAACTGGTTCAAGCTTGTAGTATCTAAAATGTACGGTGGCGAAGAAGTGCAAAACACATTAACAAATCCGAAAACAAATTAACAAATTAGAATACACTAACAAATCTGAAAACAAAATAACAAATGCAAAAACAAAATAACAAATCTGAAAAACAAAATAACAAATCTGAAAAACAAAATAACAAATCCGAAAAACAAAATAACAAATCCGAAAACAAAATAATAATCCGAAATGTTTTTTATGTTTACTTTTGTTATATTCTAATTTTTAAAGGTGAACTAATCGAAATAAAAAATAGTTTAAAGTATACGGAGAACTTTACACATGTAAAAGAAGCAAAGTTATAAGATTTCATACTTCCTGTATATCTTGAATGACGTCCAAAGTTCGGTAAGTGTTCCATTCACAAACTATACCTACCTTTTCCGCTTTGTCTGACTTTTCGTTGTGTTTTTGGATTTGTTATTTTGTTTTTGAATTTGTTTACTTCGGATTCGTTATTTTTTTTTTTTTGCATTTGTTATTTTGTTTTCGGATCTGTTAGTGTTTTGCACTTCTCGTCCACCGTACAAATTATCACTTTTTGCAACAATCATGAGCAGAAACATCTTACAATTTCTTACGCACTATTCTTCAGCTGTCCAGTTTGACTAAGCTTGACACTTATATTTAACAATAGTCAGCCTAAAAAAATTTTTTAAATAAAATAAACTGCAATGTTTTTATAAACAAGAAAAAGAATCAAGTATAAAATATTTAACAATAAAATAATAAATATATATATTTTTAACTAAATATATAGCAATATTTCTATCATAAATGTATGTGTTTTAATACTGTTGCTCTCAGAGCAGTAACCTTGCTTTCATAAAATAAAATGTTACAATAATTAACAGTATGGCTAATCAGTGATGGTGCAAAACATCCTGACAGGCGATAGTATTGCGATAATGTAATAATAGGTAATGCTATAACTGAAGTAGTTTATCAACTTAGAGCGAACAAGTACATTTAGCATAATAAAAAAATGATACAGATTATAAATAATTTATATTTTATATATATATATATATATATATATATATATATATATATATATATATATATATATATATATATATATATATATATATATATATATATATATATATATATATATATATATATATATATATATATATATATATTTAAGCCAAAGGCTTTTGGGGTTTCATTACTGCTACTACTACTACTAGCAGAGATGCCCCTTTCACATTACTGTATTCTGAGCAGAACATGGAGATATGAACTTTGACCTGCAATCCTAAGTTTTATACAAAGTTGTATTTTGTAAAACATCCAATGATCTGGCTAGCTAGTCTAGCTCTCTAAGCAAGCTAATAGTATACCTGTGCATGTTTCCATTGTACATGTTGCATGTTCGACTGTAAATTGCATGTTCGACTGTACATCTCCACTGGTTTGGCTTGCATCATTTGAAGGGTTTTGTAAGTAAAGTATGTAAAACTGAAATGCTGCTTCTAACATGTAATATTGCCCCTAAATGCCATTTAAAATGTTTCCTGGTATTTTCAGCCCAAAACACTAAGGGTGGTTATATGCCAGAACTGAGTTTTGCTGTGGTGTGCACAGAGAGTTGTTCATCAGAAACAATGAAAGTTTGGACAAATAGATTCACTTTTAATGAATACTTCATTTGCCCTACTGCATTCCATTTCTATAAATGTGCATTGATTCCGAGAAATGGGAAGCAGGAGTTCTGGTGATTCATATGCGCTCTCCACACTTCTCCAGTTCTCACCCCACACACACACACACCTGGCCTGACTTACTTGTTAACCTTACCATTGTTTGTAATCATTAGTTGCCCATTGAGTTTTTCATTGTGCACTTTCCATTGAGGTCTTTTTTACATTGAGAGTTTAATAAATGTAATAAATCTTCAAATTAACAGCTTCTGCTATTTGCTAAAACTTTACAATACAGTTAAATAACTAATAGATAACTGCAGCAATTAGTAAGGAAAACATAAGATGTTCATTAGCACAGATTTTATTACTATAAAATACTAAGACCTACTACAGGGTGGGTGAAAATTAACTAGGCAATTTTTAATGGCTATAAAAATTAGGCAACCTCATTTTCATGCAGGATGGTCCACCACCCTATTTTTCTCTTACTGTGCATGCGTGGTTAGACTAGCATTTTCTAGGACGTTGGCTGGGATGACGCAGACGCAGCATTATGAATGGCCTCCAAGAAGTCCAGAACTCCATGTGATTTTTTTAACTGTGGGGCTACTCGAAAGAGGAGGTGTACAGGACAAAGCCTCATACACTGGAGGACTTGGAGGCACAAATTCAGGAGGTCTCAGCAATAAAACAAGTTGATGCCACCGGTGCCTATGTTGAAATTTAAAGATTTGTTTTCCTTTTCCTATGTAATAAAGTAAATGTACAATTTGTTTCAATAAAATTTGTATTCAAAATATGGACTTTATTACCAATTTCAACCACCCAGTGGTTAATCAATCATAAAGCAATTGAACAAAATAATTTGAATAATAGGTTACTGTAGATTGTGTTTTATACATTGAACTGTAATACATTTCTCATTAAAGACCATGACTGGCAATATAACTCTCCATCCCCATCTTTCTATGAAAAGACCTAAATACAATATAAATATTTTCATTTAAGACACTAAAGTATTGGAATTGAGCTGTAATTAAAGCAAAGGTGGATGCAAGTGCAGATATTTTATTTAAATGGTACAAACATTAATAGTTATTACAAAGAAAATAAAACAAAATAACAAAGAAACTATAACCTAAGCCTGGTGATGATAAAGATTGTAAAAGACAAAGTGTTTGGTGAAAGGTGATTATTTTTACAAATGTTAATAAGCTGTAAATATAAATTAGGTGCACAAACTTCTATGTGGCATGTTTTAGTATAGTGCAATGGCTACTGGAAAAAATAGTTCCTCTCTATATTCCTGACAGGAACAGCCTGAGCTATTTTGGGAATATGAAAATAAAGTTAAGAATTAATGTTACATGGTCAGTAATTAATCAGTACTTAATTTTATCAATAAATAGTTAAAAAAAAATTCCTGCAAAAGAAATATAGGAATAGAAATATAAATATTATTACTTACAGTACATACGCAATTACTGATTGATTCTTTTAATTTATGCACACTTAATAAAAAATAATTCCCTGCTAAGTCAATAAGTAGGTAAAAAATTCTTATTACTTTTATAGAACTACTTAAAAAAAACAATGTGTTTCTGCCTAAATACCTATGTGTTATGTTTTACTATGTCTATTATCATATATTCTGCTCAATATATGATACTGAATGGGACGGTGCATTCTTATTTCCGGTCATGTTTTTTTTCTGTCTGACTGAATGAATGGTTGAGGGTCTCATCATTGACATAAAGCTATTATACATGTACCTGAAAAGAAAATGCTTACACTGAAGACTAATAGCCAACATCAAAGAAAGAGTGGCAAACAGAAAACCCACACTTGCCTATAGCCAGTTTTGCTCTTACAGTTTTGCTGTTGGTGTACTTTGAACAATGTTTAATTAGTCTGTTTAATTCTAGTTTCTGCACAGGCATTTTTGTAAAACCAATGCTTGAGAAGGTAATTTACCTCAAACTTGTTTAATACAGCCACATTTATATCTTTGGCCTTCTCAAACTCTGCTGATGACAGCAACTTAAAAATAAAGGAATCACAAACCGAAGCATGTAATAATAAACAGAAATTCAACAGAAAGAATCTTTTGATTAATCATGTTAAATATTTTTTAAATAGTTAACTTGCTCGTTTGGACTGGACAATGTCCACATAATATATAAAAAATAGATATATAAAAAATAAGATTGTCAAATGAACATGTTAATAAGATGTTAACGCAAATTAATTTTAACAGCACTGATTTTATTAATGATTAATACATTTCTGGTTGTAAATAAATACATCTAAAAGAGGTGAAATTAAAACCTTCAACACAACACACATTTATTCATGACATCCTTTCTCAGCTCAGAAGAATAATAAACTCCACTAAAAATTAACTTTGAATCACTAAACCTTTGTTCTATTGATGCTCTCAAATTAAGCAGCAAAAAACGCCATGATGCAATTTAAACTGTCCACATGTAAACATAGCAAAACTTCCCTCTGGTGATGATATTTTACGTAATTTATAACATCGTGATTACTTTAAAACAATTACAAGAATATTTTATCTTCGCGCTTTATATTAAGCTGGTGTTGGTTCTGTGATGATCGCAAATGTTGAGCTATTTTATAAGTTGCTCAGTAGCTCCTAGTTTTATAACCACAATGAGAATGGGTTCCCCTTTTGAGTCTGGTTCCTCTCAAGGTTTCTTCCTCATAACATCTAAGGGAGTTTTTCCTTGCCACAGTCGCCACATTTTCTATACTGGTTGGTACTTCACTGTTACTGTGTTTATTGTCTTATTGTGCTATGTGGTTTGCACTGAATGTTTTTCACACATGCATTTTTATAACGTTCTAGTTAGTTTTGTGTTTTGCATGATCTTTTGTTAATTTATATACATTTGTTCATATACAATAAACAAGCCACTGGACTTGACTGCTGCAAACACCTTATCAATTGATTATTTTAATAAAGCTTCTGTTTATAAAAATGTATTTAAGTAGCCTATTGCCTCTATTTCCCTGTATCAAGCAATATATTTATATTGATAGATAAAGATAAGTTTGATAAGCTACTGTTACATTGTTTTTTTTGTTAGATTGGTTAAATAATTGAAGCTAAATAGGAAAATCATTTGAGGAAAATTTTGGACTTTACATTTTGAGATTTCACAAACTGCCTTTATGTCTATGTACTAATAATTTAATCATCATTTGATAATTAGCACAGATTGTGTTAATCACTGCCAATATTCAATTTCAACATAATTTTGTCCAGTCCTATGAAGTATAGAAATAATAATAATACTATGTAAATAATAATGTCTGTAGACATCAGGCATAATAGGTAAATAATATGGCTCCTGTGTGGTGTTGTAGAATAAGGTAAAATAAAGGTAAAGTAAAGACAAAGATGTGGGTCAGAACAACCAAACAGACTAACAACAACAAAAGGATTAGTTTAGTCAAGTTTTTAATGACAATACTGAGTGGGGAATATAATCTGGGATGACCATGATTGTAGGGCACAGTGTATGCTGGGAAATGATGTTTGCAGACTGAAATGACCAGACCTTGACATTTTACCAAAATTAAACATTTTATGTAGGTTTTAGATAATATATGATGTATGAAATAAAACATTTAATTGTTTTAAAACATTATGCATTGGGCTTGAGTTTGCTAACATTGGCCATGTACTCTCAATATCTATTCTTGAAACATGCCTTTATCTTTTAGAGTAAAGTCTCACACAGCAGATTTGTGATTTTTATAGGATTATTTGTTACTGTTACAAAATGTGTTATTAATGCAATGATGCTTGATTGCTTTAATATCTTTGATTTTAGATTTGATGTTATTATATGGACTTTGGAAGTCTGTGGAAGCTTCTTAGAAAGACTTTAAATAGATCATTTTGACCTGAACCAAACATAATAGGTTAATTATACATCTCCAACCTCTATCGTTTATTATACAATGCTAATGGACCTGGCTTCTTAATGTGATTTGAGTCTCATTCCTCTCATTTTTCTATTTCCTTTGTTCATTTCTCATTGTCCTCCCTATTTACATAATCTACTGCTACTCCAGCAGTTGAGGTGACACATCTGATCTAAAAAAAACCCAAACAAACCACCCTTCCCTTACAACAAATGTGAAAAGTACTCGTTGTTGCCTGCTAATGACAATAGAGACTGTACAATGCCCTGCCATGCAACATCCGCCGCCCCCATTTCTGCACTGTCCTTTTTCCATTCATGCTAGATTACACGGGAGACAGGACCTATTAGCTTGTTTTATGCAGGTTTGCAGCTCAGTGACACCCCATACTGCACCAGCGACTCTATAACATAGCATTTAAAAGCATTCAAATTAGACAGAAATGTAAACACCATGCTCTATTTCACCACCAGTGAAATGGTGTAGTCAGAGAGAAAGGCAGATGGACAGCAAAGCACATAGGACATTGTGGTTGATGAAAACTTTTTTCCCTAATTAAGGTACTTAGTTGCAAAGCCATCCATGTTACCAAAAGCTGCTAACAAAGGAAACAAATAACCCCTTTCACCTCATTTCTCCCTGAAGCTTCCAGCTGGTTAGCTTTAAAAGCATAGCACTGAAGCTCTCAATGTGTAGACAGCAAAAAAATAAGTGAGAAATACAAAGAAAATAAAAGAGGTGTTTAAGCATAATGTGGTCACACTTACACTATGTTAATATTGTCCTCTACAGTATTTGGCTTCTGTGTTTATGCAGTAAAATGACTTTTGATAAAGTGCCAAAAAAGGGGACACAAATGCAATGTGCAGAGAGAGGCAGGATACAAGTTCATAAATCTGGTCTGAAATGTAACCGACTATTTCTAAGAAGCATCCCCAAAGTGTCAAAACACTTGCACACATGTTTAATACAAAACAGCCTTAAATTAAAAAGACATTGTATGAAGCATTGGGTTACACATATTAAGTAAACCCCGTATATCTATAAAGTGCTCATACTAGTATAGTATAGTATTTTAAGGGGAGATTCTTTATAACATGAGACAAAACAACAAAGTGTGCACATGAGTCTTTCTCAAAACACCAGCCTATAGGCTTGTGCTATTAATCACTGGTTATATCAGAATTTGTTATTCATTACATATTGAGTTTAGCAATACTATTAATGAAACTGTGTGCAAAGATATATATATATATATATATATATATATATTATAAATCTAAGGTCAATATTTATAAATTATGTTCTAAACTAGGGTAAGTATAAAGATTTATTATTAATTGTTTTATCTTGTTTTGTCTGCAAAATGTTTGACACCTGCTGAAGTAAGATAATGATGGTAACATTATTTTTAAATGTAGCTTTACTTCCAAACCCTCACAAAGATTTTCCATGATTGATTGACTGAATTGTTGTTTCTTCTTTTTGTTTTCTTTCTTCCTTTCTTTCTTTCTTTCTTTCTTTCTTTCTTTCTTTCTTTCTTTCTTTCTTTCTTTCTTTCTTTCTTTCTTTCTTTCTTTCGTCTTTAGTCCAAGTGTGACCCTAGACTAAAGGATACTAAAATGGTGAACAAAAACAGAATAAGTCAGTGAGACATTGATTCCTAAATGGCAGTACAGCATTATGTTTCATGTTATCTCTGCACTGTTCTCATTCTGTTATTCTTCTTTAATCCTTATTGTTAATCTCATCATTGTCCATTGTCCATAGTAGTCCATTGTCTTTATCATGAATATAAATTTGTATTCACTGAAAATACTATCATGGCTTAAGTGCATATGAAGACTTATAATGGCCAGTCAGCATGATCTGATTGCAGTATGCTAATTGGCCTCTGCCCACTGTAATTCACTGCTTAACTAGAGAAGCTCAGTTGGATGATATATTTCCTAAAATGCTGATGAGTCCCCAAAGTTCTGCACACACACTGGTTGAACTTAAACTGTCCCGAGTTCATCATTAAACTCCCATTAAGACTAAAGGACGCATGGTGGAAACAAAGGTATGTGCATTAATGTGTTTATTTTAGGCTGCTAATAATTTCTCTTATTTTGGTAGTGGTGGGTCACACACGGTACAAAGTAAAACCATAAAAACTTTCCTATATTCCAATGTAACCAGATAGTTGAATATTGTTTTTAATTAATATTTATTAACAACAAACTGATATTTGTTGTTTATTATATATATATACAGTACAGACCAAAAGTTTATATATATTATATATACAGTACAGACCAAAAGTTTGGACACACCTGCTCATTCAAAGAGTTTTCTTTATTTTCATGACTATGAAAATTGTAGAGTCACACTGAAGGCATCAAAACTATGAATTAACACATGTGGAATTATATACATAACAAAAAAGTGAACTGAAAATATGTCATATTGTAGGTTCTTCAAAGTAGGCATCAAGAGAATGCCAAGAGTGTGCAAAGCAGTAATCTAAGCAAAAGGTGGCTACTTTGAAGAACCTGCAATATGACATAATTTCAGTTGTTTCACACTTTTTTGTTTTGTATATAATTCCACGTGTTAATTCATAGTTTTGATGCCTTCAGTGTGACTCTACAATTTTCATAGTCATGAAAATAAAGAAAACTCTTTGAATGAGAAGGTGTGTCCAAACCTTTGGTCTGTACTGTATATATATATATATATATATATATATATATATATATATATATATATATACTTTAAAATATTATAAATGTTGTAAACACTTTTTATTTTTCTTTACTATGATCCGAAGCTGAGACATGAATGGTGGGGTGAGAAAGTGGGTATTGTCATCATAACATTTTTTTTTAAGTCCATTGAGATAGGCAAATAATGCTGTTAGCATTTTTATGTGCCTTCAACCACCCTTGTGGTTACTCTTCAAGCAATTACAGTACTGGTGGTTGTGGATATTCTATTATTGTTTGACATACTGTTCAAAAAAGAACAAGTTCTATTTAACCCTTTCTCATAGTACACTTGTCAGACAAGTTCTATTATTATAAACAAATAGATTGTTGTTCTGTGTCTGTGTAGAGAGCATGTTGGCTCACGGAAGAGGTAATTAGATGCAAACACCAGTTTCCAAATATAGAAAAAGGCTTTATTGTGAATGTGTACATATATACACAGACTGTTCTGTGAGTCCAACTCAGTATCCCTTTCCCCACTTTTTAACATTGAACAGTCTTCAACAAAAATCAATCAGATGGGGGAATCCTTACGACTCACCTTCCATGGCATTGCCCCCCATTCCAAATTGGCACTTGACCACACCTATGCTGCTACTTTCTTCTATGTTTAGTCGGAAACTGTTGGGTTTCTGTGTATCTTGTCACATTTTTCGGTTCACTTGCTGGCTTTTAAGAAAACAATCCATGTCCACTATAATACACAGTTATAAATAAGACTTCTTATTTTTTAGGGCTTCTTTAGGGGTCGCCACAGTGGATCATCCATCTCCATACTAACAATAACACACAAAAGTATGAGTATAAGATGACACTGCAAACTCAACCTTTCCTAATAGTAAAACGCCATAAAAAGCTGCCACAAAAATGGCAATATTTAAATCTCATAGGCAAATTGAAAAAGAAATACTTAAGTATTTTTTCTTAATAATTATGTAAATTCTTAAATCTTTAAATATTAACTTAAATATGAACTGTTAACTTTGCTGTTGAGTAATATCACAAATTAATTTAATGTTGGGGGCATGGCTCTCCCAAACAGGTGCGAATTCCATTTTATGGCCTCTAGTAAAGAGTTAAACTCAGTAAATAGTGGTAGCCTGTAATGTCTTCTTTAAAATACATTTTGCTGAGCTAGAACCCATGGTATCAAGTGCTGTCTGCCATACTAAAGCACACTGTGGAATTCTGTCTTTAGTCCTCTCATCCCTGGGTTCATTAACTTGCCAAAGACACAGAACATGGTCTCTCATTACAAGTTTCACCATTCAGTCTGAATGAAAACACAGTCTCCCTGGCATACTATTCATTAGCGCTCTCTTTCCATCTTCCTCTCTCTCCCACTCTCTCTCTAAGCTTACTCTAATCCAGACAGCTCACAGCTCCTGCCAGGCCCTCCTATACACTTTGTTAGTCTCATCCTCCATGTCGCTCGATAAGCCATGCCCTCCCTGGCTATGGACCAGAGCCCTGAAAAAAATTATTAAATTAACCCATAGCAGTTTAAAATATTGACCACTAGGGGACATCAAATAGGCAGTGTTAGTTTCTTGTTTGGAAGACCCAAAAGAAGACACCCTGCCATCAGTGACCTCTTATGCCATGTTTTTTATTTGAAAACCTTTCATCTAAACAACCAATTATTTTTGATACAACTTAAAACTGGGTTACAGTTTAAAAAAGTTTCAAGATCAAATCATGTTTATGTAACATTATGCTCAAAAATTGAAATTTAATTTACATTTTTAAGGGTTAAAAATGTACCCATAGTCAATGCAAAACAAAGTGGCACTGTTTTGCAGCTAGCATCAATATTAATTGTATTATAAAAAATACCATAACTTTTTTATATTCAAAACCTGCTTGGAATTACAGACTTGGCCATGGATGGATAATTCTAACAGAAAATTACCCAAAATTGACATATGAATTGTAAGGATGGTCAGATCTGTTCATGGTACCAGACCCCGAGAACTGCCATGCAACAAAACAATAAACCTTCTAATTTGAGGAGAGGATCTCTTTGATCTGAGGAGAGAAAGCCATTTGTTCAGCTGCCCAGTCACCCATCCTTGAGCCCCCCTCTTTCCCTACTGGGGAGATGGCTGGATCATGGAAAGGTGACTGAGAAGGTCTCGGAATTCAATTTACTTTACTTGCATCATGTAATAATTACAATTTAGGAATGGATACATTTTATCTTCACATGTTTAGTATCATTTTAAAGGTCTCAGTGTGATTGGAAATATGATCTCAGACCCACATCAGTAGAACAGACCACAGGTTTGCGGAAATACTGTCCTACTGACATAAGGGTTGCCCCGGAGAAGATCCTTACCAGGTGGTCTAGGTGACATTTGGTTTTTAGGTCACATCCTGTTCCAAGAAAGGGTGTGAAAGGCTTTCACCACTTTGTATTTACAAGTGTTTACGATGGTTGGGTATTTAAGGAAATTTAGCAAGTTATGACCAAGTAACTAAATCAATGAATATTAGTTTACCGTTATATCCTCTGACTAAGATCCGGATTGGTCAATGTGCCTCCGTGAGCAGGTATAGTTAGCCGAGCACAAGGTTCTAAGCGACTCCAGGACCATAATAAATGATTAATTGAAAAGACGGAATGCTTAGAATAATCTACTAAAATTAAAGAAGAAGTACAACCAATAAGGTGATCAGCTTGAGTTTGAGATATTCAAGTTAAATCTTTATTATAAATTGGAGTCAGATTAGAGGTTAAAATTAGATTAATGTAACAAAGTGCAATCTGTTTGAGTAATCTTTTACAGCCGCGCTAGAAGGACTAACACGCAGAATGCCTTCACCCACACCAGTGGATTCCGTCATTGGGCCATTAGGTGGGCACCCTACAGAATTAACACAGAAATGGTTGTGTATAAAAGCGATAAAATGGTAGAGAGTCTTCATGTGTGTAAATTTAAAACTTATTGCATGTTTGTTTTATATATTTATTTTTGCTCATTTCATGAAGGCTGCCAATAATTCTAGAGATTCTGTGTCTGTGTGTGTGTGTGTGTGTGTGTGTGTGTGTGTGTGTGTGTGTGTGTGTGTGTGTCTGAGAGAGCGATAGTAAGTGGGTGTATGAGAGATTTGTGTTTACTTCGCTGAATATACCAGTTCAGTGACTCACAAACCAACGACGCAGTCCAGATAGTCAATTTATGTCGAATAGATCACCATTTAGCAATTTCCTTGAAAAATGCAATCAGAAAAATATGCTTCACAGGCATTCATATAATGTGGGAGCCTGCTGACTCATATACTGTAAAATGTTATTAGTCATATTCTTTTTAAGGGTTGTTCTATTGATTAATGAAATCCAAAGTGATTCATCAGCCATCCTTTTGCTTTTTGACATTCCTTTAATTGACTTTTACGTAATATGTTATGTTATTCTGTTTTTAAAAACACATTACATTACACTTTGTACAAGAGTCTTATGGAAGTTCATACATTGCAAAAATACATTTCAAATAATACAATAAAATGTTTCTGCATATACAAAATTAACTAAAAATATGTGTTAACAGTGATTTTTGGTTTTCCTTTCACATTGGTTTTTCTTTTACTCGCTACAGCTCTTCTAGACACATCAGAGTGATAATGTGCTAGCTTTTAAGTGATAATGAAAAATTATGCACAAATATTTCCCTTTACAATTCAATACATTTTTTTATCTGTATTTCTTTTTTTTTTCTTTTGGGTAGTTAATATTTTTTTGCTAATGACATAGTAACATCTACAAGAAAATCAATGTCGTAGACAAAGACTTTCTAAAACTGTGTCTCATATTTTTGCACTGTGCTATAAATTTGAATACAGTTTACACTGTTTAGTTACACACCAACATATAGAAAACAGGCTATAAAAATAAACACATTTGCATTTCACCTTTTTTAAAACTCAATAATAAGCCTGTAAAGGCATTCATGACATATAATAATGGAATAATAATTGCAACATGCAATAAATCTAAAGGTAGTGGTGAGTTTTAAGAGGTCTCTGCAGCAAGGGTGTGTCTGTGGCCATGATCAAAGCAATTAAAACATTTATCAATCTACAGCATATGTGAAAGTTATTAACTGACAACAATGCCAGAGGCATATGCCTAAAGTAGAAAATAAACCTACTTGTGAAACTTGTACCTGGGGCCTGCTGTGTTTGTGAGTGGCATTCTGCTGATATTATTACAGACTTTTTTTTGTAGATCATTAGGCATTTAATAGTATGCCACAGATGTGGTCTATGCTTGTATTTCTCACTTTAGATGTGTTCCATTTGCACTGGGACTGACCTCTATGCCAAGTTACATCAGATGCAGAAAGATGGTCATGGCTGCTATAAAATACTGTTTTGCACTGAAAAAAAGAAATGTCGAAACATCCCCTTAACCTTAAAATGGCCATGGAGACCTCAAAAGTTCTGTCTGATGATGAAAAGATGAAATGTGGTCTTTACTAAGGCAGGTGCATACATTTAGATATCTACTCATCTGAATTAAGTACTTAGATAAATTAAAGTGACAATTAATGAATTGTGGTTCTGTATTAACAATAGCTTCACTATAAAAATGAAAGGATATAAATGAAGTAATGGTGTGGACAAAGCAGATGTTTGGCAGCTTATTCAGATTATCAAAGATGGCCATTATATTTAATTGAAATCCAATAGTTAAATTTTTTTTAGTAACATTTTTTTTTAGTTACATTTAAATGTAGCATAAAGATAAGTTCACATTAGTATGGTAATTATTGTATACAAATTAGACAAATATGCAAAACATGCAAAAAGTGATAGGACAGCCGTTCATCATAGCACACCATGCAAGGTTTACATTCAGGCCAAACTAGGCCAATACTTTTATTAAAACCAGTGACTTTTGGGAAAAGACGTTTGGCGACAGCCACAAACGATGGACAATAGATGTGACTGAAATATACTGTACAGAGAGTATGTATAGACTGGAAAAAGAGAAATTGAGTTCATATTTTGAGGCTGTACTGTTTATCCAGTAAAAGAAAAAGAGACTGAGGAATCATTTCGCATTCACTGGAGGGTGACAGGGCCAGGATGGAGAGAGATGAGAGCTGTAAGAAGGCAGTGGGTTAGAAGAGATGTGCAGTCAGTTGTGAAGCAAAATCACCATAGCCTTTACTAAAGTACGCTGACACAGCACTCACCTTTTACTGATAAATGTGTGTGTGTGTGTGTGTGTGTGTGTGTGTGTGTGTGTGTGTGTGGGAACAAATGGATGGCAAATCAAAGGAAAACTGTTCTTGGTTATGATCTGGAAGGCATTTGTTTATTTTGCTGCTCTTATTCAGAACCTCTTGTCCAGGGAAGTGTAGCTGCAAATCATTACAAGTTAATCTTACTAAGCATATTTATCTCATGATGAACTAATTTTATTCTGATAGGAGTGGCCTCTTCCAGTATGACCACACCCCGTTAAACAGTGCACAAGAGTTTACTGGATGGTTTAATGAGTACGGAAATTATATAAATCATATGCTACAGCCTTCACTGTCTGTTAATTCTGCATAAGGAGCTGCATATCTGTCATTTCTATAACATAATACAAGTACTGTATGTGGCTTATGCTGCCTTTATGCCCTTTACCTTAAAGTTTCACATAGTAACTACTTTCTTAATTGTAAATAATGAACAGTACCCTGAATTAAGTATGTGGCAAATAAATAAGGAATAGTTTTGGCTCAGTCTCTGTCTAGTTTGCCTATATATTTGCTTACATCCTTGATTAAACTAAAGAATATACATGCTATATTGTGTTTCTTCTCTGCTACCAGCTGGGACATGACGGGGCATTGAAAATCGAAATTATAATTACCCCTGAAATTCTCCAAGATTAAATTTTAGTTTGGGCATGACAAAATCAAACACTAACAAATTAAACCAGTGTTCCACACCAGTTTTGCACAGTGACCAGTGTTCCTGTCCCTCTCCTCTCCTTGAATCTGCTCCTTATCCCAGCATCCTGCCTCTGAATGGGGTTCTCTTCAATTGGAGGCCACCCTGTGCAGCTGGGACTCAATGTTTTCGCATAAACAGCCTGGGGATCCATGAAATTACGGAGCAACCCAGGATCTTTAAGTATATGTTTGGACTGTACTTAATGTCAACAGTCTGCTACAATGGCTCATCACTGCACACCTCAACAATGTTTAACTAGTAAATGGACATTCGATGCCACACAGATGAGGATGGGTTCTTTCTTGAGTCGGGTTTCTCGCAAGGTTTCTTCCTTATCCATCTCAGGGAGTTTTTCCTTGCAACAGTCATCAGTGGCTTGCTCATTCTTGAAAGCGTTATACAAATTAAAATGGATTGAATTCAACCCTTTGAGATGTTTTGGAGTGACATGTTAGACAGCACTCTCCATCATCATCACAACCCAAACTGAGGAAATATCTATAGGAAGAATGACAGATGTAGAGAGTTGTAGAATCTAGGCCAAGGTACAATAAAGCTGATCTGGTTGCTAGTTAAGGCAAGATAATTTACTACGACACAAGAAAATTTTAAAATAATTAAAGTAAATGCACTGACTATGTGAGTTTAATGGAAATTTCTGATTTTGCCTTAATATAAGACCAAAAACTACACCTCAAAAACACATGATGACTTTTCAACTTTTAAATGATACACAAAAAAGGAAAGTCAATTTAACTTTTCAGTCAACCATGTGCAATTCCTTTTAGATATCTGTTTATTCCAACCATTATGGAATTTATCATTATTATATATCAAGCATTGTTGTTTGTAACACAATAAAACTTTATCGAGGAAGGTATCATTAAAAACTGCATAATCAACGTAATTAGAAATGTAGCAATCAGCCACAGAGCTAATAAGCATAATTGTAATCATTTATCAGCTAAGTGTTTTTCATGCTTACCCCTTAATTTTTATGCATAATTATTTGTCTAATATTAAATCATATCTCTGCATGACAGTGAAAATTATTTATTTTTTTCATCTGAATACATTTCAGAATACAATCACAATCAAAAAGAAGGCCATCAATCATAATCAGATATCTACAATAATCACAGGAACATAAAAATACATAAAAAAAAATAAATACATTTTCATTTGTGGAAAAATAAATTACTTAACCTGCCTTCAGTTAAATGAAAGATAAACCCATATGACCTTATGTACAATGGAGCATTGTGTACAGTCTGCAGTGCCTGCCAGCTAACAGCCTGTTACAAAGGTGCACTAGTGACCTGCAGAATTTAAACCATAATACTGAAGTTCCTGCTAGTTCACTTACCTGCGAGAGAAGATTAATCAAATATTATGGCATGCAAGGCAGACAGCAAAGACAGCAACGCCTGAGAAGGAATCTCTATAAATGGAGAAAGAGTACAGTGATATGTAGAGGCATAAAGAACTAGACATGCAGACAGCATAATCCCAAATTATGCCACTGAAAGCTTCATTGGTTTTTAGCAGAAAAGTAATACAAGCACTCTTTTTGCACTATTTTCTCTCAGAAAACTGTTGGAGCTGTTAAGATACAGCCCAATTAGGCCAACAGCACTGCTTATTATGTGGTGGAGTTTGAAAGGCAACCCGTGGTTTTCATGATTTTGAGAGGTGAAGTTTGGAAAACATACTTTGTTTAATAGTCTATTTCTTTCATTTAAAAGTCAATGTAATTACATCACTTATTTTCATCTTAATTTCTAACAGGCCACTTTGTAAAAATATAAAATATGATATAATTTTAAACATAAAAGTGAAGCCCAAAAGCAAAGACAGAGGAAAAAGAGTATTGTGAGAGAATACGACACCCTTATCCAAAGCGACTGATACCTGAGCAATTAAGGATTAGGGGCCTTGCTTAAGGGCCCAGGAGTGGCAGCTTTGTGGTGCTGGGATCTAAATTTACAGCATTTCTATCAAAAGTCCAACTTTTTAACCTGTAAATTACAACTTTCTTTACTAATTGCATTTTTTTAGCTAATTCTTCTAATGCCCTGTGTCTGTCCCCAACAACTAACTCTAATCTGGCTAATCTGGAAATGTTCCATGCTCTTCTACTGTAAAAGGGATGCTATTAATCAACATAATTATTTCTAAGTCAGACCAAAATGTATTTAGTCTTTTAATGTTGGATCTGTAGGAGTTTAAATTGACAATATTTCAGTACCATATTAATACTTATAAAATGTAATAATTAAGTACATGGCATCCAAAGTATAAATGGATTAAATTGATTATTTTCCTCAAAATTCTACATACTATACCTCATAATGACAAAATTAAAGAAGTTTGTTTGAAATCTTTGAACATTTTTTAAAAATAAAAAACTTAAAGAATCACATGTAAATATGTATTTCTTATTCACCTCTAAGTTGGAGGTCCTGGGACTCAGCCTGCTGCTATGTCAATGGATCTTCAACTTCTTGACAGAAAGACCACAAGCCGTACGGGTGGGCAAACACACCCATCCACCCTCACCCTTAGCACTGCAGCTTCCCAGGGTTGTGTTCTGAGCCCCCTACTGTACTCACTGTACACGTACGACTGTGTGGCAACTTCCAACTTTGCTGACGACACTGTTGTGGTCATTCTGCTCCTAGAAAGCAAACACAGAGAGAATAAGGAGGAGCTTCTTCCCACAGGCCAGTCGGAGTTTAAACCAGGAAACACTCATTCTGAGATACCACCTCCCTGACTAAGGCCCTTCTTCCCCGATCACTTAGTTTGGTGGGGTGGCCTGGTGGTTCCAAACATCTTCCATTTATGGATAATAGAGGCCATTGTGCTCATTGGGACCTTCAATGCTGCAGACATTTTTCTGTACCCTTCCTTAAAGGTATACCAATAATTCCTTGGACATCATGGATCAGTTTGTGCTCTGACATGCATTGTTAACTGTTGGACCTTATATAGACAGGTGTGTGCCTTACTTGTCCATCAATGGTCAGTGGAAACGGTGCACCTGAGCAAAAGGCCATGTGCCATGGCAAAGGCTGTGAATACTTATGTACGTGATTTTAAGTTGTTTTTAATTTTTCAAACAACATTTTTTCATGTTGTCATTATAGTGTATTGTTTGTAGAATTTTGAGGAACATTTAATCGATTTTGGAATAAGGCTGTAGCATAACGAAATGTGAAAAAATTAAAGCACTGGGAATACTTTCCAGATGCAATGTAAATAAATAAATAAATAAATAAATAAACAAGCAATAATTTCCATCTTCATCATTAAAAAAAGGAAAAGTGGTGATTAAGCCCGATAAAGCAAAAAAAATGATTTGTTGTTAATTATTATCTTGAGGGAAAAACAAGAAAGCTTGTTTGTTTTATGATAAGAATATTCCAGACTCTCTTAACACTAACGTTAAACAAAGAAATAACAAAATAGTTTTAAAAGGAGTTAACCAAAAACATGATAAAAACATATACAACAATAATACTGTCAGGGAACCACCTGCTACTGCCTTCCCTCAACACTCCGCATGCCCACAGCACCTCTACATCATACTAAGTACCTGCACCTGGCGCTCATCTCCACTCTATCTCTATCTAATAGAGGTTATTTAAGGTCCGCCCTTTCTCAGAGACCTCGTCCATTCTACAGTTTATGCTGGGGAACTTTCATGGACTAACTCCTAGTGGAACTAACCTTCCGTTGGACTTTACCTCTCTAAGAAATATACGAAATCGTTGGACTTTACTTTTCTAAAGGATATTACTGATTTTATGGACTTCTTTTAGTACTGTGGATGCTTTCTGTGTCTCTTAAGATATTCTGGATTTTACCCTGTTCCCGGTATGGCTAGTATCTATGTGTGTGGATTCTGTGTTCAATCATTAAAACCTTGTTCTATGTCACTTTGGTTTCTCCAGCCTGACAAATACATTGTTGATACCAATTCTGCTTAGCAGAAAGTTAAAATGGGGAAAATTATTAACACCTTGTACCTTCCAATAATCTGGGTATGGTAAACTATTGTCAATGTCTGAATGCATTAATAAATAAGAGCTGTTGAAATAATTAAAAACACATTGACTTAAGTAATGCTGCTGAATTTACACTAGTTAAAGTATCAGAAAATAAAACAGCATATTTTAATACAGAATATTCTCTTAAAAACAAAAGTAAAAATTTGTTTTTGGTTCTCTGGATGATATCTGGATACAAGACAGGCACTTCCATCCCATTAGTGGATAAACAGGTAATAGAAGTTATAAAAGGTGAGAAGAGTAGACTTACAGAAGCAATAATGACTGTAGTCAGTCATGGCCCTGTAGTAAGACTACTGCTTTATCTTTTTGTATATTTGGATAGGACAGGCCTTTGTATCTTTTCTCTGAGTTATACTCTTCATTTGTACCACTGGAAACATCTGTTTATCATTTTATTACATTGCAATTGACAAGGTGGCATTTCTGCTCAAGTGCCTTTATGGTAATACTTCACTTTTATGAGATTTTGAAGAACACTGATGTGCATATTATATTAAATCTCACCATGTGTTAAGAATTAATGCCTGATTTTGCAAAGTCCCATTGGAATACAATTTATTTGCAATGAAAAAAACATTCTCTGGCCAAATTAGTTTTTTCCCTAAAGCCAAATGAGTGATAGGTCACTGTAATGTCTTGCTGTTTCATTTGCTATTTATTCTGCTGGTCTTTATCCAAATTCAAAGAGAATAGTCTCCAAAATATATTAGTTACCAAAGTGAGACTTTGGTGAAAGCTGTGCTCAGAAGACAATAAGTTCCTTTTTCAGTGACAGCTTGTCATAATATTAGATGGGATACTGAAATGTAATATCTCTCTTCATCTCAACAATGGAATCATTCATAAACACTCTTATGGGTTCATGCATTGTTATCCCCAAAATCTATCTATCATCAGAGCTTTTCTGTAATTTGTACTTTGATTTGTGTGCTGTAGTCTATTTGTTTTCATTTTTTCTCCAAATGGGCAAAAAGTATGACAGTAAATAATTAATCTTGTTAATGTTCACTACACCTGTACTTATTATGTACATGTCTTAAGAGAGGCATCTTCCACACAGAAGCCAAATTTATGGTGTCTGACCTTACCTCATCATGTTGAACCTGTATCTTTTATTGGTTTCTTTTAGGGGGAAATGCACTACATCTATTTGTATAAAGAAGCAAAGAAATACAATTTAACAGGTAATGCTGCAATGTTCTAATTCATCATGGGTTTCATTAGGCTTATACACCTTGTTTTCTCTTAATTAAAACGTAATTTTCTCGTGATCTCAACATAACAAAAGTTGTTCTCTTGTTATTGTCACAAAAATGTTCCCCTTATTATTTCCCCTTTGGGAACCCGAGCTGCCTCAACAAAGCATTGGGAACGCCTCCGCGAGACCACGCTCTGAACCAAGGCAAAGCAAAGCGGCATTTGAGATAATTTTGTTCGCAATTGGACCTGGCAGAGGAAATGAAGATGGCCCTGTCCCTTTCTTCTTCCTCACCTGCCAGATCCAGTGCATTTTTCCAAGTGTGCCAACGGTGAGGGAGTGGAGGGCGGAGCCGGCCAGAACACTTGCAGCTGATGAGACTAATCAGTGCGCTCTGTTTCAGTCTGGCGATGCCAATAAAAAGGAGCGAAAGACACCAAGCAGAGAGGCGAGTGAAAGGGTCGCCGAAAGGTGAATTAAGCACGGGCCGGATCTGGTGAAAGACCTGTCAGCCGGCAAGTGAACTCGGGTGGATGCGAGAAAAGGTGTGCCGGTTCACGAGGAAACTCGGGCGGCCGCTAAGAGAGAAGGAACAATGAAGCGCGAGTGAGACGGGCAGGACTACTGCCAGCAAACGTTGAGGAGAAAAGGCATTCCTAACCGCGAGTGTGTGTGAGGGATGAGGAGGGCACCATATTGGATGAACTCGTGGACATGATTTCGCAGCCAGTCCAGTTTGAGGAGCTCTTGGAGATAGTGACTCATGTTGTTTTCAAGCTTAACATCGCTTGGCCAGCTGAGAATTAGGAGCAGCATTCTCTAAACAAGCGATTAGATGAGCGCTTCCTGCGACCAAGTTCACTGCCTCCATGCCGGGGCCTGCCCTTCTTTCCAGATCTGCACACTGATGTGTCTAGATCCTGGGACAGCCTTTTTTCAGCCAGCCTCTTTAGTCCGAATGACTCCCTCTACTCAAACGTAGTGGGACAGAAAGGGTGCAGCTATGGGACGATTCCCTGGTTTGAAGAGTGCCCCCTGGTCCCCTTGTGCACCAGTCTTCTGCTCCCCAGTACCAGTCCCCTGGTGCTGCGTCATCTCTGAAAGCCCCGATGGGTCAGGCTTGAGGCTGTTTGCACACTATGGCAGTCTTGTAAGCCTACCAGGTGGACCTGCCACTAAAGAGACAGCTAGGGCCATATGGTCTATGGCAGCCCTGGTGGCCTTAGGTTGAAAAGGCCCTGACTTATCAGGACCTCAGATAGGTTCCACTAGAGGGGGTGCACATGGTGCCAACCTCTCCTCAATGCTCTTGGGAGATCAGCCTGTTAACCCTGCCACCTCTGGTGCTTTAGGGCACAGTGGTCTCTAGCGAGTGCCTCCCTCAGCTTCCGCACGGAAACCTAGCAGATTTAGGGGGCTCGCTGTCTCCCCTGAGACTCCTAAAACAGTTCCCAAAGTGTTGTTGACACAGCGTCTCGTTCCCTTGGGGAACCAGGGTTACATACCTAACCTAGAGACATTTCTCATAATATAATTTTATTGTGAGAAAATCTTAATGTTAATTAAGCCAATGTTAATGACAGCCTCCCTCTCAAGTGTCAGACACTCATGTGTAAGTAGTCAATCACTAACAGCCACAGAGCTATTTCAGTTAGTAGTGATAACGAGCTAACAATGTCAAGATCATATGAGAATTAAGTCATGATAATGAAAAAACAACCTTTGTTATGATAAGAAAATTATGTTGTGATCACGAGAAAACAACCTCAGAAACCTCATCACATCTCGCACTGCACCACGCTGTCTGAGATCCTCCAGCACTGCTCGACTGGTACCACCTTCTCTCAGAATGAGAGGTAAGTATACTTCAAGGCCCTTCTCTGTTCTGGCACCGAGGTGGTGGAATGAATTTCCCCTAGAAGTCCGTACAGCGGAGTCCCTGGCTATCTTCAACCGACGGTTGAAGACCTACCTCTTCCTGAAATACTTAAATTAGCACTTTCCAGGTTTGCTTTGTAGAACTCAAGAGTTATATTTATATTAAGTTTGTAATCTTGCGTACCAGTGTAGATTTATTCATTGCTAGAGACTCAAAGCACTTTTGTACGTCGCTCTGGATAAGGGTGTCTGCTAAATGCCGCAGATGTAAATGCAAATGTAACTCATACTGAGATCACAAAAACATTAAGTCATGATCATGATAAAACGAGAAAAAAAAGTCTAATGCATGGCCTATTGTACTTCTCTATATATTAAATAAATCAGAATGATTAAAACCCAGATTTCACCTAGGTACTAAGTAACCTTATTTAAAACCAATATAATAAGCAATTATTAAACTGACTTATTTATTTTCTGAAATACGTTGGAAAACAAAGGAAGGTGTGTTTGTTTGTTTTTTTAAATGAGAAGGTGTGTGCATGTATGTAAATTTGAGACATTTAAGGTCTGGTATTATAAAAAGTATATGATAATCACTGCAAAGATTTTTTTTTATTTATTTATTAATAGAATACAATTTTGACAACTTTTTAAATTTCGCATAAAAAGTTCATTCTCACCAAACTTGCCATCAATTATTTCCGCTATCATGTGCCTAGATGCTCACATTATACAGAAATATTCACTATTTTAGCTTCATTTATTTTGGGGCTATCTCTGCCTGGGAAAGTTGCCATAAAAATGTATGCATCATGTTTGCATGTGATAAAAAGGTATTGTTTAAAATACCAACATGATCAAGGTTACTATATTATTCCAAACAATGTTAGTAAAGTCATTGAGCACATGAGCTTTGACTCATCGTGGACAAACCCTGCAATATTCTTTTGCCTATTGCTGAGTCTATCATCTCGGTTGACTGCATTTTAACCAAGAAAAAGTTGAAGTGGGATTAGCATCATTGGTTTCAGTTCCCTGTTTATGTTATACAATTGTACAACAGCTGTAAGTCAAATTGTTTCAAGAGAGTGGAATCTCAGCTCAAAAAAAGGAAAATCTACTCTTTCCTAATAGGCATGTGTCATATTTATACAAGATCATTTAGCAATTAAAATAATTTTTCCTACTAAATTTCAAATATAGAAACAGAATAAACATGTAAAGCTTTCTTATGTTGATGTATTTTACATAAAAGACAAATACCCGTAAAGGGGAAGCTACATCTATGAGCTCAGTGTTCTAGATTGTTGCCATGGTATCTCTAAACTGCTGAAGTTGGGGAGGGTTTGAAGTCCAAGTTCACTAAGTTCACGAAGTGTCTGGGATATGGATAGGTTTATTACAGTGTTTCTTTTTTTCTTATCAGTCTCTCTGAGACATTGATTCCATTGACTGCCTGGACTAAAAGGGTCAGCTAATTACTATGCCTCCAAGCTGCTTTTAATTTTAATCATTTCACTCTTTATACTATTCTGTGTATTTATTTATGACCACTGGTGGTTCTGTTTGCTTGCAGAAAAAGTAAAAAATTATCCTATTTAAAACATTTATTAACAGCACATAATTAGAAGTTGATGCCAAAAATGAGACCATATATTGGTAATTGTATCTATAAAAACAGGATGGGCTTAGCTCTGTTGGGCCATTTATATCAGGTCAGATATTCATTTAAATGGTGAAAATAACAATTAAAGTACCGCAGGTAAAGTCCATCAGCAAAACACAAGTCATATACGGAGTGAAAGATGAAATAGAAGCAGCATCTGAGTAATCACAAAACACTGGCAAGGTATGATAACCTCAACTGGACTGGATAAGATTATTTCCATTGTAATAAAAGTGGAGGACTCAGATATTCCTATTCTGCTTGAAGAATCATAGATCTCCATTTAGAAGGAATTTATCATTCCCGTACCTTTCTGAATGATCTTTTGTTCAGTTTCCCTAAAGGATTTTTATCTTTTCAAGTGCTATGGGGTATCATTCAGTCCACATTTGCAGCTGGTGTTACGATTGCTTTCATAGCTTTGTATAAATGATGTTGTATGTATGTATCTATGTATGATGTTTAGCGAATATATATAGGCAGAAAGTGTGTGAATAAGAACACTATATTGGTGATATTACTTGTTGCAAACCACAAAAGCGATGTTTAGGTAAACAGTGTTCATTTCTCTTATGCATGGTACTTGCATTACAAATGTTTAATGTTCAACTGCTCTCTCAAAATGAAAGAAAAAAGTGACGACAGAGCCTCCAAATAGATGGATTTCCCCACTCTGAAGAATCTGGAACGTTTTTTCATATAAATCCTGCAAATTAAATCTGTGGACGTCTTGTTGGAGAGGCTTGATAAATAATCTGTCTTTAGCCTGGAACAGCTGCTGTAATTGCAGTTCACATTTGCTTCTATTCCTCTGCTTTTTTTTTTTTTCAGCGTTCATTAGATTTTTTATGAAAAAAATAAATAATGAACCAAAAAAGCAGCTTGTGGGCACCATCAGGAAGCATTCAGACACTTTTTATACTGAGGTAAATGTCACATACATGTGACATTCAAAGTTTTATTATGGTTATGTGAGAAAAGTTTGTGAATCCCTTGAAATTATCTGTATTTATTCACAAATAGCATTGCAGAAAAGTTAATATAAGCGTAATAAATAAATTGTACAACATTTTGTGTAAAACCAAACCAAATATATGGAAGAAAATAAATTTAAACTTTTTATTTAATAAGTAGTAGGCGACAAACTAGGTAAAAGGCAAATACCGACCTGAACTGGACAGTGAATATCTAGAAAAAAATATATGTGAATAAATAATTCCAAATTTGACAAAGTGGTGTAAAAAAGTGTTTGCCCCTAAATCTAATAACTGGTTGGGCCACCCTTATCAGCAACAACTACAATCAAGCGTTTGTGATAACTTGCAATGAGTCTGTTACAGCGCTGTGGAGGAATTTTGGTCACTCATCTATGCAGAATTGTTGTAATTCAGCCACATTGGAGGTTTTTCGAGCATGAACCGCCTTTGTAAGGTCATGCTACAAAATCTCAATAGGATTCAGGCCAGGACTTTGACTAGGCCACTCCAAAGTCTACATTTTGGTATTCTTCAGCCATTCAGAGGTGGACTTGCTGGTGTGTTTAGGATCATTGTCCTGCTGCAGAACCCAAGTTCGCTTCAGCTTGAGGTCAGGAAAAGATGGTCGAACATTCTCCTGCAGGATTTTTTTTTTTAAACAGCAGAATTTATGGTTCCATTTATCACAGCAAGTCTTCCAGGTCCTGAAGCAGCAAAACAGCCCCAGACCATCACACTACCACCAACATATTTTATTGTTGGTATGATGTCTTTTTCTGAAATGCGGTGTTACTTTTACGGCAGACGTAATAGGACACACACGTTCCAAAAAATTCAACTTTTGTTTGTCAGTCCACAGAGTATTTTCCCAAATGTCTTGGAGATCATCAAGATGTTTTCTGGCAAAACTGAGACAAGCCTTTATGTTTTTTTTGCTCAGCAGCGGTTTTAATCTTGGAACTCTGCTATACAGACCATTTTTGCCCAATCTCTTTCTTATGGTGGAGTCATGAACACTGACCTTAACTGAGGCAAGTGAGGCCTGCAGTTCTATGGCTGTTGTTGTGGGGTCTTTTGTGACCTCTTGGATGAGTTGTCGCTGTACTCTTGGGTTCATTTTGGTCGGCCGGCCACTCCTGGGAAGGTTCTCCACTGTTCCATGTTTTGCCATTTGTGAATAATAGCTCTCACTGTGGTTCACAGGATTCCCAAAGCTTTAGAAATGTCTTTATAACCTTTTCCAGACTGATTGATCTCAATTACTTTCTTTCTCATTTGTTTCTGAATTTCTTTGGATCTCTGCATAATGTCTAGCTTTTGAGGATATTTCGGTCTACTTCACTTTGTCAGGCAGGTCCTATTTAAAAGATTACTTGATTGTAAACAGGTGTGGCAGTAATCAGGCCTGGGTGTGGCTAGAGAAATTGAACTCGGTTGTGATAAACCACAGTTTTAACAGGGGGCAAACACTTTTTCACACAGGGCGATGTAGTTTTGAATTTTGTTTTTCCTCAATAATAATAATAATATATATATATATATATATATATATATATATATATATATATATATATATATATATATATATATATATATATAAGACTTGTTATATATATGACAGATATATAAGACAAAAAACAGGAGAGAAAGTGTTAGCAGGCTGCCTCACACCCACAGTCAAACATGGAGGTGGAAGCTTATTGTTTTGTGGTTGTTTTGGAGGAGGGAATGGAAATTTAATCTGAGTAAAAGGAATACTGAACAACATGGCTACCATTCCATACTTTAACACCATGCAATTCTGCAGGGACTGCAGTTACTCTAATTGGAACTTAACCAAGACAACAAGACAGTGATCCTAAGCATATGTCTAAGCTCTGTAAGTGTTATATAGAGAGCAAACATTTATACATGATAATATATGATTTTTTGATGAAAAAGAAAGTTGAACAATTGTTAAGTAACTCTTCAATGCTTGAAAGGTGGTTGCATATAAACAAAAGAAACATGTATGCATCTTTCAAAAATGATAAAAGACTTGATGTCTCAAACTTTCGACATGCACTGTAGAACTTATAAAATAATTTTTTAAAAAGCGGTTCAGTTTTCTGAAATTTATGAAATTTAATTATATGTTTAAATAGATACAAATGACACTTCTTTATTAATCATTATCCAAGATATTTACTGTTTTTACAATAACCTTGATTATTTATTCAAATGCACACACATATGTACACATTTTTTTTATTCTTCCTTTTTTCAAGTCAAGTCAAGTAAAGTCAAGAAGCTTTTATTGTCATTTTAACCATATATAGCTGATGCAGTATACAGTGAAATGAAACAACGTTTCTCCTGAACCCAGGTGCTACATAAAACAACATAAAACAACAGTCACAGAACAGAAGAACACAGGGCCAGGAACTAAGATCCTCGCCACATAAAGTGCATGTGTGCAACTGGTGCAAACAGTGCAAGAGACAACACAAGACAGTGCAAGACAACACAGGACAGTGCAAGACAACACAGGACAGTGCAGGACAATACACAATACACAAAATATAAAAATAAAAGCAGCAGTAGCTCCGCCAGTAAAACCTGTCGTGACAGGATAAGGTGCACAGTAGCAGAAATGTAAACAAATATAAACAGAATTTTGCAATTCTATAATAGTGTAAAAAATATGGTAGCAGCAATCAAGATAAAGTGATCAGTGACCAAGGGATTAACAGAATATTGTGCAAATAGAGCAAGTCCCGGAGATCAGCAACAAACGGCCATTATTATTCCATAATAAAGTCCACATTTACAATCACATGCACTTATTAATACTGATAGAATTACTTAAATACTAATTACCTCTTTTTAAAGACCAACTATTTAAAATACATTTACATATTAGTTTCATTGTTCTATTGATTTGCTCTCCTTTTTTTAACCTAGCCTATAGACCATGTGTAATAACGTAACTGAATCTTCTGTTTAAAGCTATGTTATTAATGGTGACACCAGAATATATAGTCATAATCCAAACCTGAAAATGTAACACTAACACAAATCAATCAACCTTTAGCTTAGTCTACATACTTAAAGTATACTATATAAAACACTATGTAAATGCATTAAACTTTACTGGGTTTAAGCTCTTTCTGTGCACATTTCAATTATGGAATAGATTATTAAATTAACTATTTATCACTGTATTCAGAAATGTATCTGTTTATGGTTCTGTATCTTTAGATGTTCTTTGTCCCTTTTCATGGTCTTAAGAGTGACAATATCATTAATTCATTAATTAGAATTGCAGGTTTAGGTAATACACTTTGGGCCTCAACTTCCATTTAAGTGTTTTTTTTTATTATATATACCAAAACATGAATTATAGCATGACACACTGTGCTTACATCAAATTATCATACAGTAGCACTGGCTTCTTGCTCAAACTGATATTGAGTACAAATTTGGCTTTAAATCCAGGTGCAGAATTGCATGTTACTAAAACCGGCCTCTGTTTTTAGCATACTTCACCTTGTATGTAAATGATCCCATAGTCCATTGTTATGTCTGAGGTATGAATACCAATGTGGGGAATTTAAATCTCACTACACACATGAGTCACCTGTAAAAATGACCCATAAATTAAAGTAAACTTCAGATGCAAATTAATAAGACAAAAGTATAATACAGTCGAACCCACTTATCTCGACCTCGGTTAACTCGCCAACCCTATTAAGTCGATGTTTTTGAAGTGGAACCGCCAAGTTCTCGCTTTGTGTTAACATTTATTTATCGTTTATGTCGATTCTTTTATGTCGATGAACCCTAATATCTCAAGCACAAGGGGGGCAAATTTGCCACTTAACGTCGGTTATCTCGATCGGCACTGTGCAGCCGCAGAAAAACTCATGGAAGTGGCAGAAAAATCAAGCCTTACAGATGCTACAGGTGTAGGACACTTTTCAGAGCTGTGTCAGAGTGAAATTACTCGAGAATTTAATGTTGACACTGGTTAGCTTTTTGTAAAAACGAACTACACCCCACACGTTTTTAGTGATTTTGTGAGCGATCTTTGTGTTTGCAATGTTGGAGAATATAATAAAGGTTTGTTTTGTATTGTTTTGTTTGTATTGTATACTGGTGAATCTCTGCTGTTAGTTGGTGCACATATGCCTTTTGTTGTTAAATGTTATGCGATGAACGGGAGGCGAAAGCTGAAGTGAAAGCAAAACAGTTTATTGAAACACAGGGCAAAGCCAAACACAAACACTCGCCTTGAAAGTGAATATTCCGGTGATGCGAGAGAGAGAGAGAGAGAGAGAGAGAGAGAGAGAGAGAGAGAGAGAGAGAGAGAGAGAGAGAGAGAGAGAGGTGCAGAAGCCGTCCTCAAAACACAGATGAATTAATTGCTTTAGAGGTTGCAGAAGCGGAAGGTCTGCTCGACAGTGCTCAGACCATACGCCTCACACAAGTGTGGCCAGATGTTGAGGACCCGTTGATGATTGTGGAGATGAAGGGCAGCAGGACTTGTGAGATGATCTGAATTGTATTTAAAAGGATTGGATCCAGAGGGCAGGTGTCAACTGCAGTCAGGGAGGATAGGGCAGGTTGAGCAATGGGGTTAAGTAGTGAAGAGAAGATATTGTGGAGCTTACAAGGATCTTGTGCAGAGGCCTTGAGCTTTTCCTAGTAGATGGCAGTTTTAGCAGAAGTCACGTCTGAAGAAAATTTGGTCATGAGTGCACAGTAAGATGTAAGGTCCATGTCAAGTTGTCATTTTTTCCACTTCCTCTCTGCTGATCTGAGTTCTCGCTAATTGCTGCGCAAGACTTCTGACAGCCAGGGGGTGGGACAAGAAGTCTTCTTGGGTTTTGTGGTCAGGGGGCAGAAGAGGTTCATGGTTAAGGAAAGAGAAGAGAGGAAAGAGTCAGTGGCAAAGTCCAAGGGCAGAGAGAAAAAGGAGTCAGGGTTGGGAAGAAATGAAAGAGTACAGGAAAGTTATAGAGGAGGGAGAGATGGAGTGGAGGTTAGGAGAGATAAGAGAGAGATGTTGAAAATTGTTTTTAGGTAGGATAGGAGGATTTTAGGGGAAACCATGTGATGATCAGAAATTTGAAGTGGGGTAGCAATCAAGTTTGTAGCTGGGGTAGGGCGAGTGAAAACCAGGTCTAGGACTTTTCCTCTCCTGTGTGTGGGAGGGCAGCTGTTAAATGTCAAGGAGAAGGTATTCAGAAAGTTAAGATGACTGAAGTTTGTCAGATAGGAGGTTGAAGTCTCCAAGAACTGTCAGAGGGGTGCTTTTAGAAGGGAAAGTACTTAGGCGTGTCCTAATGATCATCAACATTTGAACAGTTTACAATTTTAGGTAAAATGTCTGCTTGGTTTGATTATATAAAATAATATTTTATAAAAATTTAACAGAATTAAGTTAAATAGTTTATATTTGATAGACCCCATTTGGGTAATACAGATGTGTATGTAAAAGTGTGTTTTAAATTTAATAAATTTATTTTCTAAAAATATGATCTACTTAAATGTTCTACTTATTTCAACATACCTTAACAAATGTATTCATTTCTTCCATCCTTTATTCATTCACTTCCTTGATATATGGTATTGTTAGAATTTTCTCTTTTAAGAGAAACACTTGAAGCTGGCTAAAAAATGATAACGAATCCATAGTGCCAGAGTTAGCCAGTAGCCACTTTCTTGTTAGTTGTTTACGCTAGCACTATAGATTCTTGAGCATTTTCATGCATACGCAAAACAAATCTTATTTCCGTTGCTGAGTAAGTAGCCACAGTGACACAATGTAAACTCTAGTTTCTTTTTTATACCTCTGGCTGTCAGAAAAGCAGAAAAGCGGGTCTGACTAGGTGAATGGGACCCAAATGCAGGATGCACACTGGGAGTAAGGAAAATACAGGCTTTAATGGGGCACAGGCAAAAACACAGTCCAATAAACAGTCCAGGGTCAAACACAGGCAAACACAGGCAAAGTTGAAACCAGAGCAGGGGCAGTGCAGAACAGGGTACAGAGTCACAATCAGGGTCAGGAACAGGTACAGGTACAGGTACAGGAACAGGATCCAAAGCAGACAGGGTGGCAATAGTATTCCCAGGGACTTTAGAAAGTTGGTGAGATAATGTGGCCCTGAGCTAAAGATTTGTGTGTCCTTAAATACCGGGAAGCATGGGAAAAACGACAAGATGGCCGCCGACCCGGAAGTGCACGCCGCAGAACCAGAAGTGCGCGCCGTGTGCCCGGAAGATCCTGACACTGGCACTGTTGTGTGTTTTACATTTTAATAAATGCACTCAAAGTGCAAGGCAGAGACTAAATCAAACTTGCAGTCCGCAACTTAATATATTCCATAGGGTACTCAGATTTTAACTCAGATGTTCTGCACGTAAAAAAAAAACAAAGGATTGCATTTGGTACACACAAATCTTTAGTTGCTGAGTATTTATATGTTAAGGAATAATGATATGGCCTAAATTGCCTTTTTCATTTAGCATCTTTAATCCTGCATATTTTTTTTCTCTTTATTTATTGTGTTTAACATTTTTGTTTTCCTTTATGGGGACCAAATGTCCACAGAATAGTAGAAATTTCAGACAGACATTTAACTACTTGCAGACACTTAGAGAGAGAATACCTTATGTACTTAAAGCCATAGGTTAGCGTTTCTGGCTGTAAAACAAACAGTCATGCACATGTACATATGCAGGGGCACATAGCTCGATGTTCAAAGCCTTTGGAGGGTTGACAAAATAAATTCTGAATTTTCCACTTACTGTTAGTCAGTCTAGATGCCAAAGCGTAAGATTGATGGGACATGATCACAATCTTTGGTGAAGAACTACTCCAGGATTAGAAATGGATTTTCCAGCATTAAATGACATCAGGACAAATTAGTTTCTAGCATGATGTTGCAATATCTCAGAAAATTTTCTGCTGTCAAATATAAGGGATAAATTAACGTGGCTTTAGTCCGGAGTTCTCATATCAATAAATAACCCCAATACAGCAACAGCAACACAGCTATTTCTCCTTCTTTTCTTGCTCACTATAAGCTGGATGTTGTTCATAATTCACAAGCTTGTCACAATGCTGGCCCTATTTGCTTCCTTTACCTAGCTGTGTTTTTGAACACACATCAAGCTCTTAATTAAAAAGCCATTTTAGTTCTGACATTGTGTGTATTTTAAAAGGCCTTCTGAGGAGCGTTTTGCATGATAACTCATTCATCATTTAGTGCAGGCACAGCAATTTCTCTACCAGCATCCAGCGTACTTCCCTAAAATGCATGCAAATGAACAAGACCTTCCACAATGGCATGCTGAAAATACCACATGATACCAACTGCGGTTAAATGCTTTAGGACTAAAATCATATGTCGGCATACTGAAAGTTCCTTTTTTTTGCCTTACTCACTTGTAAAGCTGGACAGGCAGCTAGATTAGATTCAGTATGTATCATAGATTTTAGCAAATGAGTTATTTTGACCTTTAATAAACCCACAGGTGTTTTGAATGATTCACTAGTTAATGCTTGAAAAAGGAACTTGAAGCTGTGGATTAATTGTTAGGATTAAAATGCAAACACCTACTTAGCCTTGCTTGACCTGATTTCTGAAATTGTTTTATTGATAAAGTTGGTCCACAGTAAATGGTGGTTTAATACATTCAAGTTGTTGTAGAAAATATTAAATATTAAAATGACTTATTTATTGTTTAGGTTTATTTTGTTGTTGAGTGCAATGCATAGCTTTAGGACATAAAGCTGAATATACTATAAGAAAATCTAATTTTTACCCACTACTTGCGTAGTATATGGTTAATTATTAATATTAATAAGGATTTCAAAACATTTCCCTGGACTGAGAAAAGAACAGAACATTTCTTTACTAAAACTCACTTACTTAAAAAGACAATTCACTTATAATGGAAATATAAGGCCAGTTCTTTGTCATGAATAATGGCAAAAACACAATTTCTGCTTTAAGGGATAGGACTATTTTTTAGGGGGAACAATGTAAAACGTAATTGACCTGAATTATTTTAACCGTAGTGTTCGAGCATTTTAATGACCAATAGAAAAAATGCATAATAACTGCTATGGTGGAAAAAATGTTATTGTTATTGATGTTTTTATTGATGCTGAACTTGCATTCCATGTATTTCAGGCAAACAGTTTTCTTTGAAATGCATCATGAATGCATTTACTTGCAATTTCATCATGGTAAAGCTATTTTTTGCCTCTGAGAAAATGGCTTGGCTATAGTGAATTCAACTGATGATGCACTTACTGAAAGGACCAATAAAATTATAGGGTATAATACCAGCTTATATGCTCTTGAATATGTGGTTCTGTGTCTGTGACAACACCACATTTGTAGCAGCAGCAGCAGCAGAAACAATGCTTTTTGGTTAATCGTTGGTGAATTTTTTGGTGAAATAAGGATTAATGACTATTGCTTATTATAGTGTTTGTTACTCAAATAAAAAATACACAAAATCAAATTTACATTGTTGTTGTTTTTATTGATGCTTATACAAAAATAAATCATATCATTATTAAATAACACGATAAAATAGAGCAGTGTGTGCATTCATGTCTACAGTAGATGTAAGTAAATGTCCAGCTTTATATATATATATACCACAAATGCGAAGGTATATAAATATATATATGTCTGTCTCTACAGAACATGATGGACAATTGCACCTGCTGATTAAAGATGTTTTAGTGTGTTTTGTTATTATGCACCTTTGGCAAAGCTTCCTCTTTTTGCCAACAGCAGCAAACGTGCACACACACACACACACAGTACACACATGCACACGGAATGTCGCTTGGTGTAGTGCAAGCTGCCACAAAAATCCTTCTCGCAATTTCTGCAGATATTTAGGACACTCATTAAAAGGGTCTTCAGTTGTGTCTTTGGCATATGCTCCTAGTTGAGTTTCGCATTTAATTTGATCTGTCTATTTTTATTTATTATTTTCAACCATTCAAAAAAAATTAATAAAAAAAAAAATTCTGCTTGGTGCTGAATGATGAAAACATTTACTGGAAATCTCTTATAGAAGGGTCAGTGTTAAGTAATGTAGAAACAGACGAGAGAGAAACATCATCATATTGTTATAGGTTTGTGTGGGAAGAGAGGGCACATTTAAAGAGGACTGGAAAGCACAGATGAACATCCTAATGTCTGTTAGAGCACTGTGGTCCATGTGATTCACCAAGCGGGGGCTGAAACTGCAAAGACAGATTTGATTGTGTTTATTCCAGTTTACTATGATTAACATTATTGTTCTATGTGGTTAAATGATCAGATGCATTCATAGTACAATAAAAGCAAAATTCAAGACAGTTTCAATTTACCTGTAAAAACCTTTTATTTGTGAAGGTGTCAATTCAACAAAATGACTCAAAACAATAACTCACAAATCGTTTGTGGCATGGCATTATGCTGTCATATTCATTAAATGAAGAACCTGAATGCTATCAAAGCATGCAAAAAAACTAATTAGTTTTTTGACAGCTACAAATACAGAATAAATGTGTCTTTAACCAAATCCTGTATTATTGACTCTACTGGTGATATGTTAAAAGACAGCATTCATTGGTCCATGGCTAACCAGTAAACATCACTTGCTTTTCATCTTCCTTTTCTCACTTTAGCTATTAGGTGTTTCAGGCAGAGAGAAATCAATCTACAGAGTAATGGTGTGTAATTTCTACCTGGCTTTGACAGGTTTTAGTCAATAAAGTCATTGCCCTGAACACCTCTCTCAGCCTTAGTTACATAACACTAGATACAGCAAAACACAAGTGATCTCGTTTAATGGATGGTGGAATCATGGCTACTGACTCCAAATGAGAAAGGGCACTGGTTATCTAGTTCAATCCCACTCAACTGAATATGACTATTTTAATGTGAGTTACTAGGAAAAACAACTATCCCAGTAGAGTCACTGCAACAAGAAACATCAGCAGCACAGCAGATTTGCTTTCAGTGCTCTTATAGCTAGCCTAGAGGTACAATAAATACACAAGCTGGTATTCAAGCTGAAAATGAAAACTCTGCACACTTGAGCAAAATAGTGAATAAAATATAGTAATGGAATTGTTGCTGTCTGTTTGTAGTTTCAGAAGTTATCTCTGTGTTGCTGTGAATAACCAGGTAACCCTGACTAGGATAATTTTATTTTTTAAACTGTTTAATATAATATAATATATTATATATTTTTGTTTATTTATTTTTTTTTATTTTTTTTTTTGTAAAATGTTATTTCTGTCTCTGCAGCTTTGCATATGCATGACAAATGCTATGTTTTTCTTGTAATAAGCTTGAGACAAGATAATCTTAGCACTTCTAGTGCAAAAATACAAGACACCCCAAGTTATTACTGCTAACTACATTGTGTACTATGAAATGGTAATCAGAGCTGATGATTTGGCAGCTGAATTTTTTTATTTTACATTGATAAACTTGTTTGTATTTAAAGTAAAATAATTAGTTGATAAACTGGGCCGATTTTGATTGATGTGTAGTGTAGAGTGA
The DNA here is from genome assembly GCF_014805685.1 of Silurus meridionalis. Lineage (NCBI taxonomy): Eukaryota > Metazoa > Chordata > Actinopteri > Siluriformes > Siluridae > Silurus > Silurus meridionalis. Next base: position 7,721,406 of record NC_060888.1, read on the forward strand.
TTGCTAAATGAAAGTAGTGACCTTTTGTGATTAGCTCAATGCTATTACTATGTTTATTACTATGTCCATTTTATCTGCATAGTAATTAACCTTTTGTGATTAACCTTATACCATAGCAAACCCTATAAATAATGTCATTGTTATAAGGTCAAGAAGATAACAATTACTTGTTTTAATTAGGTATTTTAATAAAAATGTGTCAGTATCATAAAATGCACCATAATACAGGCATAGCAGTATTATAATACCATACAAACAGCAACATCCATTTATCACATTTCCTTACCCACATTCCATTACCTTAAATGAATGTAGTAAAGGTAAGTTAATCAACATGTATTTACAGAATACATATACATACATACATAATACATCAATATATTTTCTATATATTAATAAAACATTTTACTAAAAGTTATTAAGCAAGAAATTAATTTCAATTTTAATATTTCATGGTATAGCTTATATGTAAATATTTACTGTAAACAATTAAGGGGAGGGCATATTGCCTTGCTTTTATTAATTCTAGGCTCAGTGGGCTAGTACAGTGTAAACATATTGGTACCTTGCACTATTGAAAACACAGAACTATTTAATAAACCTCTGATTGGTTAGAAAAGGGTTGATTGCATTTTTGAGCAGGTCTGGCAGAGTGCCATCAGTTCATTAATTTTTTATAACCTTAACAAGCAGTTGTATGGTGGATCCTTCACATTAAACTGCAACTGTAATTTTTGATATAGTGAAATTTTCCTCTTTTTAGGTCTCTGTGAAAATCCTGGATAAAGCTGAGAAGGTATCCAGTCTTTTCAGAATGGGTGGTTATAAGGGTGACTTCCTTAAGAAGTCAAGCAAAACATTTTTGTCATTATTATTATTATGAAAAATTAGAAAAAATAAATCCTGGTGAGGGAATGACTTGTTGTAAGCAATAATAGGAACTAAATTGTTCCACGGATATTCCACAATGATAACTGAGACTATTGATGTGTATGACATAATTATCCTTACTAGAAAATGTATGTTGCATAACAGAAATAAAACACTTCCTGATCTGCTATTTTTGAACACTGGGGCTGATTAACACTGAACAATTTGTTCAGGAAAATCTTATTAATGTGTAGCATACTGTTAAAAAAATTAACTATTCTAAAATGTAGGATGTTATTGCAAAAATGTTTTTGTCCTATTAACCTTACGTATATTGATACAACTGGTGTAATCTGGGTTTTTTGTTCAATAAGCCTGAAAAAGTTCACCGTCATTTAATCATAGCACTGCGGTGTAATTAAGATTCATGTATGTTTAAACACTATTAAAATTAAGAAGGTTATTTAATCTAGATCTACAGTAGATTTAATCATCTCATATGTTAAAGTTACATCCTGCTTTATAGCTATTATTCACTTCTCATGAAACCAGTATAAAAGTAATCTAAAACACTAAGGCACCAAAAAAATATCCTCCAATGATTGCTTTATTCTATTCACTTAGCTTCTGACCTGCACTGGTCAAAGTTGATATTTTAAAAGTTTCCATTATGGCATTTTCTGTGTATTTTAGGGTTTCAAAGTGATGTATACTGTAAGTTGTATCAATGGTGAGAAGTCTGTGGTTTGATTATAAGGTTAGAATTTGCAGACAGAAAGTTCTCTAAAAGCACATGCTAGTGAGGAAATTCCCCGCAGTGCATGGCGTCACACTTCCTTATTCTCGTGTCACTTTAATAACCATATCAACAAAACAGAGTCATATCATTTCAGGGTGTTAAACTATCACCATGTATTAGAGATACATCTACAAAAAATAAGATATTTTATTTTCTTATCACTCTTTTTTATCATCAGGATCTGGAACACTCCTAAACGCCACATTTAGCAAATGTACTTCCTTTTTGTAATGTTTTGCATTTAAGTGAAGGAATTTATATTTAGACTTCCTGCTTTAGTGCCGAGTGGTTTCAGAGATACACACTGCTGTTTGATTGTTCCTTCGTGGATATAAGTTTAAATTATCACGATAAATCACTGAAAATTTGTGCTATGGATGGAGGCTCATTATCATCACTGTCAGAGGAGGAATCTTCAAAACAGCTTTCTCTCCCTAAAGAGATCAACGAAGAAAGAACCTCACTTTCACGGTAGGTCATATTTGAGCTGTGCGGTATGTTACTTTTATTCTATTATTATATTTTATATACAAAGTAAACAATTTCCAGACTTTAAATAATTATTTAAAATCATTTGAACTTAGCAATATTTTAGATGTATTTTACCATATGTATTCTTGTCACTTTTGTAAAAGCAGATTAATATTATGACACTGTTGCTAAATGAGATTAGAGGTCAGAAAGTAAATAAAAACATTCCCACACCATTTTTCTAAAACATATTTATGATGTTGGCCACAATTTGATTTTATTCAATCAGAATTCAGCCACAGAAACTTATGGTGATAAAGCTCTCTATATTTTTTTTGGAAAACGTGTCTAGATGTATTCACTTAGATATAACAGTGTGTCACTTAAGTAAATGCACTTCAGTTTTACATATGTATACAGTATATATAAAACAGTGTGTGTGTGTGTGTGTGTGTGTGTGTGTGTGTGTGTGTGTGTGTGTGTGTGTATATTTTTTTTCCTTTGTTCTTTGTTAATTCTATTTAGTTTGGGCAGGAAAGGAAAAAGAGATATGAGAGAAAGAAAATGCTCACATGGGGAAACAGGGCTGATCCTTTAAATAGAGTATATTTATGTCATATGCTTTGAGGTCAAATAAGCTTCAGTCCCTGGTGATCAAGGACTGTGAATTCCAGTACCCACCTAATTCTGAAATCCCCTCTTCTTCTAAATGGTAATTTAGAGTGTTGTGGGAGTTAGGTGTCTCTGCACAGCAAAATATTATGCATTACTGTAACTTGTATGCCTCCTCATTAGATATGAGCTATGAAATCATTCATTATGAACTTTAACAAAAACTTCCTGGAATAGCTATTATGTACTGCATGAGATTTTGATAATGTACGAATATACGCTTTTTTTTTTTTTTACATCATCACCAGTAGTAGAATGTGTGAAATTCATGGCAAGCTTATTACAGTTCGATTTTTAAAGGCCACAAATAAAGGCACCTATAAAATGTTTTGAATTGGTAGCTCTTAAGTTGCTAATCTCTTCAGAGGCAAGCAAACATTCTGAAACAATGTGATATATGCAAAGAAAGGTATCATTGACAGTGGGCATAATTTTAACATACTACTGGTTACTTTGCAAGAAATTACATCAGTAGACAGAAAGATAGCATGTACCCATATTATGAAGCTAATCAGTTCGTTATTGGTGTATATTATTGTATCTTTAGAAGCTGGAGTCCAATGATCTCCAATGATCTTCAATATTGGCTATTTTGATAATCATGTTTTGAATCATAATAACTCCATACAGCACATTCCTGTTTCAACTCAGGATTATAATATGGTTACTTGATTAATTTATTAATAAAATAAATGCTGAATTGCTGATGCATATTTGACAAATAAAATTTTTCTTTACACACTGAACTCTATAAATCCATAGTCAAATGGCAAAATATTTGGATTAGTATCTTGTTCATCTGATTGTTATGCAGGATTGCAATCGAAATAGAATTAAAACAGTATGCAAATATGTGATGCTGCATTTATTTAACAACAACGTTTAATCAACATCAACAGCAAAAGTAAAGCAAAGATTTTATGGTAGCTTAGGCTTACCATGTTATCTAAAATCTAATATTCACTACATATTATATACAAATATAATATTTTCATTAGAAAATAAATTTTAAAAAATTTACTTAGAAAAGGCATTTTGTTGCAATAGCTGTAATGTAATTTCTCTTTTACATTAATCTATCTTTCAAAATGTATTGCAGTCTACCTAGAAATGCATTTTTTAAAATAAACAAATGGAAAATACCCTAAGAAAATGCACATGCGAGTGAATTTGATTGCTTTCCATAAAAAGATATCCTGAAGCACTTTTTATTCAGCTTATAAAACAACAATTTGTCATAGATAACAATTTTGCATTATGTAAAATAAACGTTTCATTTATTTATGTTTCACATTGTTGAACATCCACTGAAAACATGTTACTTCTTGTAATCAATTACATTATAGCAGCAATAAATATTTATTGTCTATGTTGAAATAAGACCAAATATATTATGTAAAGATGGAACGACAAAGTCTTCTGACCTGAAATATTTTCTGTCTGAAAATTAATGAAAGTTACAGCTTTATAATCCTTCTATAAATGTTAAATATGCATGTCCTAGCAGAACACTTCAATACATGAACTACTAAGGTATATGTGTGGATTCCTGTGCTATCCATGTTGCTGTGTAAGTAGTTGCTATAGAAACTACTTACTGAATCATGTGTTATATCAAGCATCTTCAGAATTAAGAATGCAATATTGCTATTGTATAAAGATTGATGATGCTTAGGGTTGAAATTCTTGTGTGCAGACAAGTGGAGGATTTGACCCGAACAGAGAGACTCATGTCTGGAGAGGATCAGTTAACATTAATCACAGAAAGCATGTCTATTACATCTGCAGACCAGGAGAAACTTCAACTACTTAACAAGAACACAGAGCTCCGCAGACTCAACAAAGAGGTACACCAAATTAGCATCCCAACAATCACACACAGTTCAATTTAGTTAGTTTACCACTAATGACAATTTTGTGTGCAGTTTTTTTATTAACACGTACAAAGATGAACATTACTAATTTTTAAAATGCAAAATGATTTGTAGAAATAGCTGTCTTAGGCTACACTGGCTCAGAGTGAGCAAGGATTCCCACAGCAAAGGGAGTTTCATGTTTCGATCTAAAAAAAGGACAGTAGTGAAAAATGGATAGTTTTTCTTTATTTAAATTTTAAAAGCATTCTCTGATTTATTGAGGTATCCTGCTATGCCAGCTGAAATGCTTCCTGCATACATATATACAGCTGATAGTGTGTTGATATATGCTGCAGCAGGATCTCGCTGTGCTAAAATTATTTTTTTCATATTGTGTTGTCTGCTTCCAATCCTTCTTTCATTTTATGGCATCACAAAAGAATAAAATTGGCCTGAGGAAATACAGGGAACAGTTTAGCAGGAGGTCTGAATAAAATTGTGATGCTCACCCTCCTGGATTACACTGATTCTCCAAGGTGTTTGTGTGTGTGTGTGTGTGTGTGTGTGTGTGTGTGTGTGTGTGTGTGTGTCACAGCTTATGAAGCTAAATGAGGACTGGGACCATATCTACCGCAGCACAAGTGCAGGTCTGCAGCAGCGGGTAACAGCTCTAGAGCAAGAAAGTTTGGCCCTCAAGCAACTCAACAGCAGACTCCTGATCAAAGTGGAACATGAACAGGTACACACAGTGTCCAGTACTGTCAGCAGTATCGTGATTACGAGCCCAGTGAGAAAATACAATTATTTTTGCATTATTAGTTTGTTTAAAAGTACCTTAACACTATACTATAGAATTATGCATTATATTTTTACATAGTTTATAGTCAATTTGAAGTAAAAGGGCAGCATAGAATTAGTGACAAATCTTTTTATTGATTCAGTGTCAAATTCTGAGTAAAATTCAAGCATGTAATTTAAATACACAAACAGCATATAACTACTATACCCAACTCATTCATGGCTCAAGCCACTAATGAGCTATCAGAGCTGCTGGTCATGTCACTGCTATATGATCACTGCTATGCAAATAAAGATGCTTGGCCATGAGTGTTTTAGCTAGTGTCTTGGATGACTGTAAAGATTTGTTGTATTTGAAAGGTTGTTAAACCGCCATTCTAGCATCTTAAATTTCCTTGAGCTATAAAATGGGAATTGTTATAAATACAAGTGCCAAGTGTTATGGGTTTTGGCAGAATGTCAGGGCGTGCGAAGTGCAGTCAGTTGATCAGGGGTATTGCACTCAGTGCTTCAGTGACTGGAGCGTGTACGGGGTTCCGTTCAGGCACAGCAACACTTACTGTCGTTTTACTAATTAGGTTTTCTCTTTGCATTATGGAGATCAGGCAGGGTTTGAAACAAAGACTTGTAGATATTGCTTGCAAGACTGGGTGCCTGCAGTAAAAATTACATAATGTAGGAGCTTCTGACTTTTATATATAATGAAATATAAATTACCAGATGATCAGGAATTATAAATATCCCTGCTTTTGCATAGATCCCATATTCTTTTGCAGCATGTAAATACTGACACTGGTACTCAATATAGTGCTGCATGTGCTCACTGTGATTAAAATGTGTGTTTATGTGCAGAATAAAAGTGAATACTATGAACACACACTGATGCAAGAGCTAAAGAAAAATCAGCACCTTCAAGAGTACATCCGCCTCCTAGAGAGCCGTCTTCACCAGACTGATACCCTGAAAGATTGGGCTTTAGGGACCCAGGTGACTTGTTTGGTAGTTGTGTAATCACACACGCATACATTTTTAATCTGGGTATTCATTGGATTACTCATTATTTTCATCTTTACTGTTTTCTTCCTTTTTAGAACATGTTGGGTCCACCAGAAGCACATGTACTGGAGCGAAGTCCCAAATCCTCCACTTACATTGCCACATCACTGGAACTCCGTCACAGGACCCGGTCCAGCCAAACACCCTCCGAGAGCCACGAGAAGCAGAATGATGCCATCAAGGAAGTTCAGGACCTAAAAGAGCAGCTGGAAGCCTTGAGGTGCCAGGTGAGCGAGTATCTTTCAGCAGATTGCAATTTGGAGATAAATTTGTTGACAGATGGGGCTGTGTGAAGGATAAGTGTTTGAAAGATCAGATGGAAGTCTGCTCCCAAATTATATGCCCCTAAATTACACTGCAACCCAAGCTGCAATACACAAATCAAATTTAAGTGGATAGATAGCTCCACCCAGTGGATATGTTCATCAGCCTAGGACATGCTTTTAGTGCTCCTCTGTGAATCACAAAACAGAAGTCTTTATTTTAAGATTAGCATTGGCATTCTAAAGAGCCTCTTCTGAATAGGTCTTCTTAAAATTATTTTTGTACTACTATATTCTTCTTATTTTCAGAGTAATTCAAAACATTTTATTCTTAAATGCAGTTCCTACAGCTACAAAAAATTATGGTGTGATTAATTCAAACAATTAATGGTGCAAGATCATGCGTTTGATATATTTAGCAACGACAAGCTTATAAAAGGTCTCCCCACTGAAAGAATATTTTAATTGAGCTGTAAGGGCCGACACCTCTATTACATTTACACAGCTCAGCTCTATTTAGCCTCATGAACATTGTAACAAATGTGGCAATAAAGAGATAATTGATAAGTTTAAGTTTAATAACTTTGTAGGGTTTACTTCAATAATAATCTCAGTAAGTGCCCTCTACTCTCCAGCTGCAATTAGTAATTATTCTTCGCTACTGATGACAACTTAATATGGCCAGTGACTGGCTAATTGGTTTTCATATAAAAGCCATAAATGAGAACCCATTGCAAATCATATAACAATAAAAATTAATAAACTGAAAACAGAAGTATCACTGACATTAAACCACATGGAAGCATCCATTGGGGCAGGTCAAATATCTTTTAGATTATTATTGTCATACTAAAGTGTGAGCTTCTTTATAATGGCTGTGCAACATCACTACTAATTACAAGCAAGTTACAAATCCTGTCATTGCATACATATAGGCTATGCTGGCGTGTGCCTATAAATTGTAACGTATGAAACCATCCCCACATTAATTTGTGTTTACAATTGTTTTTATTAAAACTGTGCTTCTGTAGAATTTAATTTATGAGATTAATGCACAGACTGAAATAGCTGGCAGTCTTTACCCACAAACACAGGGCAAATCCCTCCTCCTTTAATATTGGAACGCCTTACTAAAGGTTCTTTTTTAGCAGTTTTGTGAATGGTTTTTAATTGAACTCTCCATGGCAAAGGACTGTGTATTATATATAATTTTTTTCAACATAGCTATGCTTCAAAATAGGCATGCTAGCTTTCTATGTTAACACTGACAAGACTTTTTATGAACACTGCAGCAGCATTCCTAATATTGACTTGTTATTATAAAAACAAATAGCAATATATCACAAAAAGTAAATTTTAACATGATCAGTAAGTTTATTCATCAGACTTATTGTTAGCTAACAAGCTGAAAACTTAACTATGCGACTGAAGCTATTATTTTTTTATTTACCAGTACAAAAACCATTATGATATACCATACCACTATATGAAGGACAACTACAGTTATCATTAGCTATTATATGCTGCAATCAACACATTACCACAAAATTATCAAAAAATTCATATAATAACAAGAAAAAAAATAGTTTTACACTGTCTACTCAGTTATTGCCTTTTATACTTTATATGTAGCCAAAGCCATTTATATAACAACACATAGGATGCTACATCCTTGCTCTTTTCTTGATTTGCCACTGTGCAAGTCCTTTTATCTTCAGAAATCACTAAAAAGTATTTTTTTGTTTTTGTTTTTTTTTCCATCTTTATTTAAGACTAAAATTTATGAAGCAGACTATAAAATAGAGCACAAGGACCATGAGCGCATGCTTCAAGAGAACAAGAGACTCCGACGTCGTGAAGGAGAGATGAGGCAGCAGATGGCACTTTTGCAAGAACAGGTGAGTTGAGGAAGATCTACTTAATTGTGTTTTGCCTTGTATTACACTTTCTTGAGATAATTAGACCATGTGCAGAAACTGTTTAAGGGTTCTATACATTTTAACGCAAAATCTGATTCAAGACCTGGCCATTTATTGTGTTAGCTCAGATCAGTTTAAACAAACAAACAAACAAAACTAAATAAACAAAATATTTAATAATACCTCACTTCCAGCAACAATTATTTAAAGGCTACAAATTACAATTTCAGCTTCAATGTTTTGTAGGTTATATGAGAACTTTGACTATATAGTATCAACTTGCTAATTTCTTGCGGATTTTTGACGGAATCTGTAGGTTTATTGACGCAATATAAATTAGGCATGTTAGCTAATTAAGGAAGCTAAGCTAAGGCTAATAAAATCATTTTCACTTAGCCAACATCACTTATGATAGTTAAATGCTTAGCTAACATGAAGGACAAAAGCTCAGTCCAATTATTTCCTCCTAATTGCCTGTATATGCAAATATTGAAAGTCTATTCTTATTGTGAGTCATTAACCCCAAACCTCAGTTCTTGTATCTGGGTGTGAGTAATCAAATGTCACTTTATGATTAAAAAAAAGCTATTTAAGTTTGTTTAGTTGTTTATTCTACACTTAGCATGACAATAGATGCTACAAAAGACCAGTCATAAAATCTATCTCTCAAAATCCTTCGATCAAGAATTTATACATTATACTTAACAAGAATTGTTTTTTATTAACTCAGATTTATATATTGATTAAGTAATATTAACATAAATCATTTAGATTTATAATATTACTATTTTCTAAACAAAACAAGATAAACAAATCAATTAAATAATTACAAAGTAATTACAAATTTACAAATTATAAAATATAAATATAAAAGTTTTAGATAAATTGTGAAAATCATGTTAACTTTCTATATGAATTTGGGATTTAAAGAACCCTTATTAAACTTGTTAAAAATTGTTTTTAACATTGAATTTAGGAAATTAAACATTTTATTATTATTTTTTTACCAGTGGATTAATTTTGTTGAGTTACAGTATTGAAAGTAACATGGTAACCATTTTTTTAATATGTTTCTTGTCATAGAGCTAATAGATACACAAATATTATTTCTTCGAATATTTGCAACTAAAATACAAAATTACAAAGTGATGATTACTTACAAATACTTATGAACTAAATTAGTTCGTTTTGATTTTTTGCTGTTTAAGTGGCTTAATATTATTAAGTAACAGGGTGGAGTAACATGGTAGCAGATACACAAAATGTACTCATAATAATATTAATAATTTAGAATAAAAACAATATCTTTTTAAATAATCTTTATAGTAGAATCATTTTTAAATATTGAATCATTTTAAGTATAATAAAAACAAAAAGAAAAGAAAAACACAAAGTGCACTTAACTTTCTTCTTTCCATGATCTTTTCAAGACATTTGGGTGATACAGACCCCTGCTAAACATAAGGAATATTCCAATATGTTAATATGCTCAGGAGACAGGGTTTAATGTACATTTAGTGTAAAATGTAACATTTTCAAAAGCACCATTTTTGAATATTGCATAATTATAATATTTGAATAACCATATTTTAAAGCAGAGGTACAGTGCAGTCATGGTGGGATGGGACAGGCAATAATGCTGTTTTTTTAAATACTGTAGTGATGTTTTTGTTTCACTTTATTTATCTAATACATGCAGATAGGTTGTGTAGCATTTAAGGGTGTCTTTTGCAATTATTGAAGCACAAATTTTATGACTTAGAATTTAGTGGGACATAAATGGTACCCCAGTCAATGAATCTCCCTTATACTGCATTATTTGTATCATACATAATGATTTAAACATGATTCTTGTGTTATGCTTCTATCCAGCTGAAGGTATATGAGGATGACTTCCACAAGGAACGCTCAGATAAGCAGCTCCTTCAGCGGCTTTTGATGAAGAAAGCTCCAGCAGGGCAGGAGCCAGCACTAATCCACCGCTGTAATAATGACCAAGAAAGACCAAGAGGAGAGAGGAGAAGAATAAGAGAAGAACAAAGAGCAGCTTTCATGTGTCCGAAACATTGTGAGAACCCTGTGCACCTGGAGTACAAATAAGACATACAAATCCAGCTCTAAATGTGATTTAATTGAAGGCTATGTGCTAAATTTGTTGCTATTTTTGGTTATTCTTTTTACACATTTATCAGTGTATTTAGTTTTTGTCTTTAGCACGCCAAATAAATAAAAACAGTTACATCCAAAAATTAATAAAAAAAAAAGACACGTCAATTAAACACCATTGGCGTCAGTGATTTGCCTCTAGAGGCCGCTCTTGTACTCTATAAGGCAACACGAAAACTTTCGGTAGGGATTTTTGCCGATTTAACCAAAACTCCCTCACACACACATACACACGTTTACACCTGTTTACAGGTTGAGCGTAAAAAGATTCTGATTCTATCTGCAACTATGTTACACACTGTCAGCATAAAATAATTTTAAGAACGTATTTAAAAAAGTATGTATCCAAGGCATTTTATTTAGTTTTGTTTGTTTTTATTGTATATACTTTTATTATGCTTAAATTGTATAACTTTCCTTTATAAAAAGTAATAAATGGTAATAAATGACATTTTGTATTAAAAAAATATACCAGTTTAACTGATTTCTGTTTTTTTCGTTGTGATATCATGCAGTCCTGATTATAACAATATTCTTATGGAGATTCTGAAATGTAGGTTGCTCATTTGGAGACATTTTAGGAAAATCAGATGCTGTAGGGTGAGGAGGGTGCTGCCAGAGCTCCGATTAATGTGAAAGGTGTTCATCAGGTTTTGAGGTCAGAGCTCTATAGCAGGCTTAACTTTAAACTTATGTCCTAATTGTGTTAACTTTGTGCACAGGGGCATTGTCATGTTAGAACAGGTTTGGGTCTCCTACTGAAGAGAAAATCTTTGTTTTCAAGTTTTCACATTTTCTAAGACATCTTATACAATTGCATGTTAACATTACATGGAAGATCTAGAAAAGTCCGGTTTCCCAATGCTATTGTATATGTACAGTAAAAAAATAAAATAAATTATATATATATATATATATATATATATATATATATATATATATATATATATATATATATATATATATCATGTTTTTGTCTGCTTAACAGAAGTGAACAGAAGTGAAAATACAATTCTCTCATACTGACCACTGGCTGTTCAACATGTCACTTCGTGGAAAAAAGTTCTTCAAAAGATTTGAAAATTTTTAATTGTTGCTCTGCACAAAAATGGCCTCGGCTATAAAAAGGTTAGTAAAACCCTGAAACTGAGTTACCACAAAATGGCCAGGGACATACAGAGGTTTTTCCAAGACGCCATCCCTTTAGAAACTGGGCTGAACGGTAGTTTTCCAACATAATAACCGTTCCATAAATACATTTCCAACAATAATAACTCCAAACACACCACCAAGATGACAATTGCCTTGCTGAGAAAGCTGAAGGTGAAGTTGATGGAGCTGCCAAGTACGTCTCCAGACCTGAATGCAATTGAGCACCTGTGGGACATCCTCACTTACGGTGTACTCACTTTTGTTGGCAGTTATTTTGACAATAATGAATGTATGTTGAGTTATTTTTAGAGGACAGTAAATCTGTACTGCTAAACAAGCTGCATGTTGACTACTCTAAAATACAGGTGCATCTCAATAAATTAGAAGATCATTAAAAATGTTATGTATTTTAGTAATTCAATACAAAAAGTGAAACTTGAATAATATATTGATTCATCACACACAGACTGATATATTTCAAGTGTTTATTTCTTTTCATTTTGATGGTTATGGCTTACAGCTAATTTAAACCCAAAAATCAGTATCTCAGATGGTGTTCGTCCACTGTGTTTTATCAAGTCTGTAACACATAATACATTACCGCTAAATTGAAACCCCCAAGCTAGCTAAATTAACAAAAAACAACACAGTGGATTCACGTTTATTATTATATTTAGAAAATATAATATAGAAAAAGTTTTTATGCCGGTTGTATCATTTTTTGTTGTTGTTGTATTTATCCGTCACACCTTGAAGGGCAGTCCGTGAAAATATTGTCCGACATTAATCTGGTCCATGGCGCAAAAAAGGTTGGGGACCACTGCATTAAATGAACATACTTTCCAGAAGGCCAACAATTTACAAAAAAAAATTTTTTTGATTGGTCTTATGAAGTACTCTAATTTTTTATTTATTTTTTTAATTGGTAGGTTTTTGTTAAATGTGATCCAAAATCATAAAAATTAATAGAAATAGACACTTGAAATATTACAGTCTGTGTGTGATGAATCTATATAATATATGAGTTTAACATTTTGTAACGAATTACTAAAATTAATAAAATTTTTAATGGCATTCTAATTTATTAAAATGCACCTCTCCCCCCAACCTATATATATATATATATATATATATATATATATATATATATATATATATATATATATATACAAAAGTTTGGACACACCTTCTCATTCAAAGAGTTTTCTTTATTTTCATGACTATGAAAATTGTAGAGTCACACTGAAGGCATCAAGGGCTATTTGACCAAGAAGGAGAGTGATGGGGTGCTGCGCCAGATGACCTGGCCTCCACAGTCACCGGACCTGAACCCAATCGAGATGGTTTAGGGGTGAGCTGGACCGCAGAGTGAAGGCAAAGGGCCAACAAGTGCCAAGCATCTCTCGGGAAACTCCTTCAAGACTGTTGGAAGACCATTTCAGGTGACTACCTCTTGAAGCTCATCAAGAGAATGCCAAAAGTGTGCAAAGCAGTAATCAAAGCAAAAGGTGGCTACTTTGAAGAACCTAGAATATGACATTTTTCAGTTGTTTCACACTTTTTTGTTATGTATATAATTCCACGTGTTAATTCATAGTTTTGATGCCTTCAGTGTGAATCTACAATTTTCATAGTCATGAAAATAAAGAAAACTCTTTGAATGAGAAGGTGTGTCCAAACTTTTGGTCTGTACTGTATATATATATATATATATATATATATATATATATATATATATATATATATATATATATATATAAAGCACACACACTTCATAAATTATATGAAATACTGCCATTGATTGCCATCTTCAATATTTTTACAAGGCCACAAATGCAGGCAGTATTACCACAATTAATTTGTCAGAACTCTCAGATCTTATCTAGTGAAACCCAACACAATTTCATAATCTTTTATTTACTTTTTCGCTGAGGTTATGCACTGTGAATAATCTGTAAAATCTTACACAAATAGTCTACTGAAATGATGTGTGAGCTACTGTTACATTTGTATCATGCCCAAACAAAAAACTATATTTGGAGAGGTTTCCTATGCAATCTAAAATGCCCGTGGTGTCTTTTTTGATGAGGTAAGAATCACACAGCACACAGAATGGCGCATACATTCTTCTTTTATTTAATGCAGATAACAGACAAGTATATATATATATATATATATATATATATATATATATATATATATATATATATATATATATATATATATATATACAAACACACTGGAAAAAACCTAAGCTAAACTTCTGATTGGGTAAAAAGACATGGTAGCCAGAGATGTGTGAGCCCAAATAAAGACATTCCTTATACCTTACCTACTCGCATCATAAAGATCCTATAGAACAAACAACATAGGGATGTGTTTAGAGAACTAGTGTGAGGTGGCAAAAATGAGTTAATTTTTTACTTTTTAAGTTAACCAACTTCCTTGTTACAATGTCAGTTGTGAAACGCGCTATAGAAATGAACGTGAACTTGAGCTTTAAACAATGAAAAACATGCTAGGTTATTGAACTGTCATCGAAAGCAAAGACATATAGAACAAACTTCCACGTTTTTTCCCCTAATAAACAACACACACATTTTTCTTGAAAGCTTGCTTCCTTGTGACTTGTCACTGACTTGACTTGTCATTTGCTTGTCATTGAGGTTATGCACTGTATGGAACAATGCAGTGGTAACAGGAATAATCTGTAAAATCTGACACAAATAGTCTACTGAAATGATGTGTGAGCTACTGTTACATTTGTATTATGCCTGAACATAAAATGTATATTTGGAAAGGTTGCCCATGTGATCTATGATGCCAATAGTGTCTTTTCTGATCTAAACCTAAACTATGACATTTCCTGATACGGTAAGAAGTCATTGTTTGCTAGGTTATTGTCATCGAAAACAAAGACATATGAAAAAAACTTCCCTGTTTTTCCCCTGATTAACAATACATACACTTTTCTTGAAAGTTTGCTTCCTTGTGCATTATAAAGTCCCTTGGGTCATTACTTTCTTAACCAAGCATTGACCAGAAAAATGGTGTCATACCTATAGTGTGTATCCACTTTAATTCAACCAAAGTGCACTCATTTCAACTTCATTTTGATATATATGTATTGTTGTCAGTGAACATTTATACACTGCAAAAGCTCCTAATATGTTAATACCACATTTCTTGTAATAATACAGTGACAACTTGTGTATAACGATAAGCTATTATATAGTATATTAATTATAAATAAATGGAGTTTCCAACTATGTACATATAAAACATTTAATTGTTGCAAAAGCAGAATTAGGAACAAGTGTTAAATACATTTTACATATTTATTTAGGTATTTGTTTGTTTTTATTTGTTTATTCGCTTGTTTGTTATTGTTGCATATGCTGTTTTATCAATTCACAAATAAAATGGCATTTCATCCATTTAATCAAGTGATACAGCAAGATAGTGTTGATCAGATATGTGCTGTTGCTGTAATTTTGCATTACATTTTATGAAGCTAATTTTTACTGTCATTTTAATTCATCTTTATGAGCACTTTGCTATTAAACAGTGACATAGATAGTGTCAAAAGTTATGCAACATGTGACAAGAGTTTTAACAAAAGACACATGACTGATAGTCACATGACATACACTGAGAAATTCCAAAATCTGGCATGTTGATCAGACTTCATCTGTCATATTATTTAGATTTCCAGAAATCTGTCATTGTAAGTGTTTATCTTTTACCAAACAGTCTGTAGATGGCACCATAGAACACCTGTCTGTTCTGAAGTGGGGGTTTTTTGATTGTTTTGTTTAATAGATGCTACGTGCAGTTAGTCCTGCTTCTCTGAAAACCTGAATACTTCTTTCTTTTCAGAGCTGTTTATAACAGGAAATGCCGCTTTGAAAATCCGTTCAGTTTCTCACTTCCCTCTAATGTTCCACCCTCCAACTCCACCTCTACAGAATAATTTTTAAAAAATGACATCATATTTGATAAACACCCATTAAACCTTAAAGTTTTTTGGCATGGATCCAAAACTACTGTGACGTTTTATTGCAGGAAATTCCTGATTTTTTTACAGTGTATGTATATAAGACTAAGGAGTTCTGCAGTTGACAGCAAGTTCCAGCTGAGACATCAGTCAGTCTTACCAGGTAGTAGAGCTTTGCTTTCTAAATCTTCCCTCTGTGGTGATATGACTGAATATGTTATATTGTTTATCCTTTTGGTCTGCACTGCATTGCTTTTCACTTTAAATTATAGTCCTATGTGCCTTTTTAATGTCAAAAATTGTGACCTTTATTATAAAAAGTTAGTATTTATTTACAAAAGACAGTCATTTAGTGTTATGTATTCAAACTAGCATGAGATTGCTCCTATAACAATCTGATATAAAAGGTATTTTGGGGAACTTTTTTCTTTTCTCCAACACAGTGCCATGGATTGTACCAGTGTTGAAGCCAGTGGTTCTCCACCCATTTGAGCAATATTAAAGTATTTTCCCATTAAGCTACTCAGTAGGAACAGGTTTTGGCAACCAAAGACTTCTGTGGCACTGCATAAACAGTCAAGAATAAATTTGCTCTGAAAGAGTGTTGGTTGTTGGGGTGAACAAAATGTCTTGGTCAGGGATTGTTAAACGTTTTTCTTGCTCTTTATTTCTCTATTAATGCTCTCTCTCTCTCTCTCTCTCTCTCTCTCTCTCTCTCTTTATCACTCTCTAGAGGCCTACACTGAATAAAAGCAGACTTTTCCATCATCAAAACAGACATATCTCTACAATCTTCAAGCCCTTCAGGAACAAAAATAAAGCAAAACGCTTATATCAACCCCTGAACAACGAAAGACCTTCACAATCATCTACAATCATGGGAATCGAGAAAGCAGAAGTTCAGACTCTGTACGAGAAGCAGGGCTATGTGACCAGCATTCCTATACTCAGCCCTGAGGAGCTGCAGGAAGCCAGAGATGCCTTTGCTGAGCTGGAGAGAAAATTAGGTGAGTCCATAATTCTACTTCAGTGGGCAAACAAAAATGAAGATAAATATATAATTATAATAATGACTTTAATTTACACTAAATTAGGCTTTTTTTTATTTCTAGAAACTGTTATACGTATTTTAATGCCGCCTGTTTACAATAAAAATAAACAGCATCTTTAAGCATGAAGTAATTTGTGGAAAAAACACATCTATTCACAATAATTTTTTTGCTCTAATGCCAATTATAACTGGATCTCACAATGACACTAGATATCTTAGTCTCCATGTTGTTCTCCTCGTTAAATATTATAGCTGCACATTTCCTTTGATAAACTATTTACTCTACATTTCATTTTAGGTGAGGATTACACTTCATACAGCTTGCACAATGTCCATATGAAGTATGACTGGGTAATGGCACTAACCAAACACCCAAGAGTTCTTGAAGTGATCACTGCAGTCCTGGGTCCTGATGTTCTCCTGCTGGACTCACGCTTCATCTGCAAATACCCAGTCTCACGCAAGACTCAAGGAAGAAAAGATATCATTCCACAAAACCAAGAGAATGAAGGCCAAAAGAACAAATCTGATAAAGAAAATGGGCTTCCATATGTGGCCTGGCATCAGGATATGAAGTAGGTGATTTTACATGCTTGAGTAGAATTATTTGCTGTAAAATAAAGCTTGGAGCCATGTTTTATTTATGTCTTGTTTGCGTGGGCATAGGTATTGGGGACTTGATGGAGGGCCAGTTGTCTCTGTCTGGCTTGCTTTGGATGACTCCCAGGAAGAAAATGGTGCCCTGCAGGTCATTCCAGGTACATTAGTGCCCCCTAAGAAATTAATATACACCTCTGTTCTTTTTTCAATTTTTTTCCACTTTAAATGTTTTGGTTGCAAGGTCTCTAACTACAGCTATAGCTAAGTCAGTTCAGAAATATACTTTTACTTATGTTTTTATACCTTAATTATCTGCTAAAAATAAATGCTTCTTTCCGTCTGACCAAGCATAAACTTGGAGAACAAGCTGCCAGGTAAATACCACTGTAGGAAAGGTATGAATCTTAGGTTGTGTGTGGTTTTTTTTATTTTTTATTATTTACCAGGAAGTCACTGCTCCGGCCTTTTGCCCCATCGCCAAGCAAAGTGTGCAGGCAACATGCTGACTGTTAATCAAGAAATCCCAGAGGAGCTTGTCGAGAAAGAGAAGTCTTTGCTCTGCCCCCTTTTTGCAGGGCAAATGTCTGTAAGCATTTACACGTGCATTATTTATATTTTATGACTGAAATAACATTAGGCAATATAAATGGCAGAACTTCAGTTATCAGCATATTTTTATCAAATGTTGAATGTATATCAAGTTTGAATTTCAAGATTCCAAGAAGTTCTGTGATATTGTCATGTGCAGATCCACGATGGACTCCTGGTGCATGCAAGTGATCCCAACACATCAGGAAAGAGGCGATGTGGCTTTGTGATTCGTTATGTTCCTACTGCAGCTTATCCAATTCAGGTGAGAATTCCAGCAAACAGTACACATCGGTAATACAGTCTTCAGTCTGGTAATACAATCTTCAATATAGTAACATCCTCTTTGCATTCTGGACAGGATCTGGAACGCCCAAGGCAATTCCATGCAACAGTAGTGGTTAGTGGACATGATAAGTATAACCACTTCTCAAGCCAAAAGCTTGTGATTTAACCTGTTAGCATGCACCCTGGCTTTTGGTTTACAGTTGAAAATGACCTACCTAAATTTAAATGGTAACATTGACTGGAAAGAGTCTTTGGAAAGAAAACACTATTCATCAATCAGAGTTGACAATGCTCCAAAAGATAATGTTATATTACCCTGGATATATCTTTTACTGCAATGAATGTGTTTTGAGTTTTTTATATATGAAATCAGTCCTGAAGCCATTAAATCGATACTAGAGCTGTCCAGAAAAATAATGCAAATGTGTATAATGTATCTGAAATGTATGGAAATGTTCTTATTTTCCTAATGATATATCAAAAGTCCACAGTGGTTGATAATTTATGTACTGTTTGGTTAAATCTTTATATTACTTGAAATGCCTAATAAATATGAATGTCAGTCACCTGTGTGTATAACAATTCATTGTGTGTATAACATTTTACACAGCATTAGGACTTAGGACACATATCAAAAAGTCTGTGCAAACCTGTCCATCACACCCATATGTGGATTTTCCACAAACCTTTGGAAACAGAGTTTAAAAAGTTAGAAGCACACATTTGTCTATGATGTTTCTGCGAACAGTAGGCTAGTGTAGTTTAGACTGTAACTAAGAGACTGAACTAAGAGACCCAAACCTGATCCTATATAACAATGTCCTGGTGCAAAAAAGAGGTCCATATGGACATGGTTTGACAAGGGTGGAGTGAAAAGCTCAATTGTCCTTCACAGAGCCCTGACCTTAACCTCACTTAACACCTTTGGGTGAGAACAGACATGGCAAGAAAGTTACTGGGAGTTTTGGAAAAAAATCAATTGGATCCTTGTGAAATTAAACACACACACACACACTCACACACATACAGAGGTGGCAAAAGTACACACATCCATTACTTAAGTAGAAGTACAGATACTCATGTTTTAAAATACTCGGGTAAAAGTTGAGGTACTGATTATACCTTTTTACTTAAGTGAAAGTAAAGAAGTCTTGGCTCTGACATGTACTTAAGTAAAAAGTAGTTATTACTTCTACCCATTTTAGCTGTTAACTGGACCTCACATCATATTCATATTATTTATATATATATATATATATATATATATATATATATATATATATATATATATATATATATATAGAGAGAGAGAGAGAGAGAGAGAGAGAGAGAGAGAGAGAGATAGATAGATAGATAGATAGATAGATAGATAGATAGATAGATAGATAGATAGATAGATAGATAGATAGATAGATAGATAGATAGATAGAACTTTATTGTTATTGCACAGTACAGGTTCACAGCAACGAAATGCAGTTTGGCATCTACCAGAAGTGCAAAAATAGCAATCGTGCAAATAGTGCAGATAAATATGTATCATATGTACAGCATGTGATATATTTGTAAGCATATGTACAGTGATTAAATATAAAGGCTATAACAGTGCAGAGATGTGTGGACATCATTAAGAGCCTTTGCTATGTTTCCACACGGACAGTTAATGAGGTGATACCGGAGAAACGTCCTAGTTCCCCGAGGGACTAATTAATTGTGTAAAACATGGCGGATTTGGATTTGGTGTTTGATTTGAGACTTGGCGCAGAAATAAAACAAAAGTTTACTGATTAAAATTATTTTTTGGTGGAGTTTATTTATTTATTGTATATCTAAGTAAAGAAGGGACGTCGTGAATAAGTATGTTTTGCTGGAGGTTTTAATTTCGCCTCTTTTATATTTATTAATGTATTTGCATTTATTTATTTTTTTTTATAAAAATGGTAAAAACAGAAATGCGCGCTGAATTGATGGCGCGTTAATAACATTTAGAGCCGTTTAAAATAATTTTAACAGCCAAATATATATATTTATATATATAATATTAATACAAAACGAATTAAAAATGTTGTTACCTAATGAATGTGTTCAGGCTGAACACCCACATATAGAACACAAGCAGAGAAAAGATGATGATGATCATGAATGTGTCTGATCTCAGTCATGTTTACATCACTGACTCCCTCTGTCTCATCCACGTTAACCCCAAACTTCTTACTGCCTTCTGCCTGCTGATTCTTATCTCCATAAACTAGTCTACATCTGTGGTAAATGAGAGTCAGGACTTTATACACCAGCGGATTGAAAAAGACGCGCAGTAACAGGAAATCGGTTGTTCTGCTAAAATCGGTGCGCAGTGAAAATAAAAAAATAATATTTCACCAAATCAATGGATTAAAACTAAAGTAACGAGCCGGTTTCAATAATGTAAGAAGTAAAAAGTACAGATAGTTGTGTAAAAATGTAATGAGTAAAAGTAAAAAGTTGTCTGAAAAATAAATAGTGGAGTAAAGTATTGATACCAGAAAAATCTACTTAAGTACAGTAACGAAGTATTTGTACTCCATTACTTCCCACCTCTGCACACATACACATACAGTTAACCAGGCAAATAAATGCCTGTAGTGTTTTGTAGTAGTGGCAGCTGTAATTCAGTATTACATGTTTATATTAATTTACTTATTTCTATATTATCAGATTATTCTTGCTTTTACTGTAAGTGCTTTAGTAAATCTTTTAGCTAATTAGTAGATTTTTCAACGTGAGATGAAATACAGGATATGGACATTGCTCTTTCTCAGTTGCATGACAGAGAAAAGGGTAGTGAGGCAACAATTGCTCATAGCTACATATTTAACACATTTAATGTAACTATAATTAGCTAAAAAGCATGATGTACTGTTCATTATTATTATTTTTAAGGCAGATCTCTGAGAAAAAGAGTAATAAGCCAACATGGAATATAGAGCAAATGATCAAAGCATTATTTCAATTATTAATTTTACATTTACATTTATAACTTGTACTGTATGGCAGACACCGTTACCCATTTTCTCAGAACAGCACCTTCTATTAAATTTTTTGATAACAATGTACATATGATTTAAATGACTTAATATATTGTCCAAAAACTTTACCCTACTAAATGACTGAATAATGTACCAATCCCCATAATGCTGTTTAAATGATAACTGTTTGCGTGAATAAACATAAACAGCACAGGGTTTGTTTATGTCATTCATTCGACAATTCTCTTTTTATGTATAGCACTTTTTAACAATAAACATTGTCCCAAAGCAGCTTTACAGAGATAAATAGGTATAAAGTTTAAATTTATATGTTATTGCCTATAAGTTTAGTATCTATAAGTCTGTCCCTAATGAGCAAGCCAGTGGAGAAAACGGCAACGAAAAACTCTGTGAGATGGTATGAAGTAGACTGAAAAATTAACCTTATCCTCATTTTGGTGGCACCTGTCATTCACGTATTCATTAAGTGAATAAATATTAATAAAAATATAATAATATAAAATATTTTTTAAATATTAAAAATAATAAAAAATATTGTAACATTTTATTTTAATTATATCTAAAATGTTTGTCTTATTAAATGATTGAATTTAAGTCATATTATACTACATATGCAACTGGAAGTGAAAAAGGACACTGATATTTAATATCACACAAACATAGGCTTTATTTGAATGTTTTATTAAATGCACATATCCAAATTGTAAGCACATCATTCAGTTATTATTGTTTGAAACCATTTTTCAGCTAATAAAAAACCACAATGAATACTATGTTCACCGTGAATAAAGTGGGTCCTTAAATGTGTAATTGAATGTTAAATTAGAGTTTTAAAACGCCAAATCAGGCAAGTTTAAGAACTTCTGTTACCATTACTCCCACTCCATCATATACCTCATGTAACGGGGCATTGCACATGAAAGCACAAGTAGTCACTAGTTTATTTTTCTTATCTACATGCACTTCTCCCACATGCTTATTTACATGCTTAGAGCCCAGCTCCACCAGTGTCTTAGCTGTACCAGCATATGGCCATCTGCAAAAGTAACAAAAACATTATTATTGCAGATTACATATGTCCAATTATTATGTCAGTTAGTGTGTATTATACTTACTTCTCACACTCTTTGTCATGGCCGACAGTAAGTTCACAGCCAGGAATAGCTTTGGCTGCAAGTACTGGAGAAATGCAGCACATGCCCAGAGGTTTTCCAGCCTGGTGAAAACTTTTGATGACCTTCTCGACCAGGGGCTTCACTGAAAAAGCCTTTCCCTCTGTGGCCCAGTCACTGAGATTCTTAGCTGCTCCAAAGCCTCCTAAACAGAACAGTTAGGACAACCATGAACTAAATTTTCTTAAAAAATTAAGATGCCAGCTATTAATTAAGTATATTTAGGACTGGTATGCTACGTTTTTCTGTGGCTACTGCGATATTACTAAGACGGACCTGGAATGATGATAGCATCATGATTAGACACATCAAGCTTTTCCAGGTCAGTGATTTCTCCTCGAGCAATGCGAGCACTCTCCTGCATCACATTGCGTTTGTCTGCCACAGGTTTTCCTTCGCAGTGGTTTACAACATGCATCATCTCAGCATTAGGTGCAAACATCTGGACCTAGAAAGATAATTTATCTATTAAACTCTTATTAATTATGGCTAATAAAAAACTTAAAGCTGCACATGTCCTAGTAAATGAACTAAAATGAGTCATACTATATATGAAATACTTAATATGTTTTTGAGGTTGGGTGTGTTACCTTGGCACCAGCCCGACTAAGATGTACCAGTACAGCAGAAGCCTCATGGACCTCAGTTCCATCATAAACTCCACAGCCAGCAAGGATCACTGCTACACGCTTTGCCATTGCACCTGAAAAACACATATAAGATCGAAATTTGGCTCATCTGATGCTGATCCATAAAATAAAAAAAAAGAGTATGGAATATGCTGGTTTATGATCCTAATATGATGCAAATTTGTTACTTATGTCCTATATCAGGATTGTCTCCATAATAATCTACAATAATCCACACAGAATAAACAAAGCAACTAAATAAGTAATAAAGGTGAACAACGGGTGTCTATGACACAGCATTGTGCTGTATTAAAAATTCAGACACACCAGGAAACCCTTGGGGAGTTTGTTCCAAGTAAACTATAATTACTTCTGTCTCCAGGCAACAAACATGCAAGAGAAAGCCATACAGTAAAAGATGTGCAGGATTACAGATCAAGTTATCCAGGAATAAAGGTATCCATCAGGGACACATGAAACCATTCTTGACACTTGCTAAAGATTTGTAGCAATCATTAGAACAAAAAACTTTTTAAAGAGCTTTATGTTATTAAGTTGTAATTACATTTAAATGCTCATAATATATAAAATCTCGTTATTGATATGTTTCCTTGCCTTACCTTGTAATAAGGAGATGAATTTCAAGACTGAACTGACGCTTTGTCTCGGTACCACGACAAACCTTAGACGTGCGCAACTCTTTTATATAGGCTCAGTGTGGCCCTGCCCACAGGTGAAGCCACGCCTTTTTAGGAGGTCTCGATTGTGGCTGCCAGGCAGGATGAACAGGCACGTTTACACAGTGAGATCATGCTGAGTCAAGCACTTCAATATTTTTTCCGTGATGGTTTTGGGTTGCATTTTAATAAAGCAGACAGCATACGAGTGCAAAGTACAACAGAAGCCTTTGTTTAACCTCTGTTCTTCCGTCTACATCATTTCCTCCTGCTAAAAGTAAATATAATTCTCAAATAAGCGCCACCCTCACCGGTACCAGGCAGCAAAGAAAGAAAAAAATCTTTTTCATTTTTATTTTTTTTTTTCCTTTTGGCAGTGTGTTTTATTAAAATAAATGCCCGTTTCCGCCTATGATAATTTGCATAAATGAATCGCCCACTGAGTTACGTTATCATTTTATATGCAATTAAATAATACGTAAATTACATATGTATAAGAGTAATATGTAATATATGTAATATAATATGCACGTTATTGTACGTGACATGAGATCCTTTCACTGATTTTAAGTATAGTGTCTATAAGTGTATCACTAATAAGTAAGCCAGTGTCAAGACAGTGTCCACGGTGGAAAGGAAATTGAGATTGTATAAGAAAGAAAGCTTGAGAGGAACCAGACTCAAATGGAAAACTCATCCTTATCTGGGTGGCACCAAATGTTCATCATTCATTCTTCCAATCATTCATTCATTCATTCATTCATTTATTTATGTAAGGTGGATTTCCCGCAAACTACTCCGGAAAGCACTCTAGATGGGGTTTATTCTTTTTAATAAAAATACGTTTTTTCTCATCCCACTTTACTACAACGCAGTTAGGGACTTTCAGGAAACCTAAGCCGAGTGGGCAGGTCAAAGATGTGACGTCACCCTTCGGACTGCTTATAAGACACAGCGCGCTCACGGATGAGCAGCTCCTGTAATAATGGCAGAATTTTCATCTGATTCCGAATCACTGCATTACTCCATCGGTATTTTGGGCATATCTGGTGGTATGTTTCACCTTTTTTTCCTCAATAATTCGGAAGCAGTGTTTTTTATATATGTATATATAAAAAGGTTGTGTGCTCTAGGCTTTATTTTATAAGTTGCTGTAATAGTTCCTCAGTTATTAAAAATGTGTGATCAATCAATAAATACATAAATAAATACATATATTTTCCCTGATTAGCATTGGTGCTGGTAGTTTTATTAGTCTAAAACAATATTGCCATTAAAGGGCACAAATCATAAAAATGTGTTTTATATATAGCCTAAATCCAAACAGATTTTGTCTGTTTTCTCTGTTTCTTAAAAGCTTTAACTGACTGCTGATTTCTGACTGGTTATATGAGCTTCTTTTTTTTATTTTTAAGTTTTGAATATTGATTCCAAGTTAAGATTTTAACCAACCTGAAATGCCATAAAGTTTACAATAGTCATTCTTGAATGCAAAAAGTTATAGAAGGAAAAAAATTTAGGAGACATCTGATGGGTCATTGCTAATTTTTTTCCAATCAAGGCTCTTTGCTGCTTCTGGTTAATGACTATGCCAGCACGCCTGATAAGGCCTTAATTCCATCTACTGCTCTGGGGATTGAGCTGATCATTATTGCTGCTTTGGTGGCCTATGCAGGTGGGTGCATGAAGGTACTTGTAAAAATATTAGGAACGATGTATTATTTAAAAATTAAGATACATTATATTGTACATGAATCAAAATCAGTATCATTTTATATGATACATTGAAAGCTATATCATATTTACTGTACATATTTATTAACATATTTACTGTATATATTTTAAATTTAATGTATTCATCTATATGTTTTTGTCAAATTAAATATGAAATTATATATAAACCAAAAACCGACTCTTTTGATATTGCTTATTAAAATCTTTCAATAGTTTATTCTGTCCTTTACTTGTACCTACATTACTTGTAAACACTGTGTACATCATACTTTTATAAAATATCTGCTATTCTGAGTTCTAAACAGTACTTCTCTTGTCTTGTGTTTTAGGATTGTGTCGAAGTTTGTCCCACAGCTTTCTCTATACCACACTGTGTCTGACTGTGTCAGCTCTGTGGTGTGGATCAGGACTTGTTCATATACTTGCAGGGGAAGGTATAATCAGTAAAGGAAATGGGCTGAAAAATGCCATGGTACCAGGTCTCGCAGCTTTTGCTTTGGCATTGCTAATCATCAGTTTAATTTCTGTTCTACATAAGAAGGTCTTCCTCAGCATTATTTCACTCACCATTTGTTTGGCATGTGCACATGAAATCGCTGGTTTGGGGAATACAAGCTTTGGTCAGTCAGCCACTGCTGCCTGTTACCTCTTGGTCTGTTTTGTATGTGCCTATTTTGGCAGTGGGCGTCTGCTTTTCTACATCTCACATGGTAAGATTAATCTACCAGGGACAAATTTGCTGCATAAAAACAGTCAGCAGTCAGCAAAGGGTCAAGAACATAACAATGTAATTGCTGTGGGTTTGGTCATGAACCTGTTGTCAGCCTGTGTGCTAGCTTGTCCACTGCTTAGTGTGGTGCCTAGCCTGTTCTCTGGCCATGTCCCATGGCTTTGGACAGCTGGTGTGTTCCAGCTAGGTGTGACTGTCCTATCCTACAGAGCCATGGACACCTTGGTAGCAACCTTCTCTGGCTTTACAGCTATACTGAAGTTTTCTGAAGGGTATAGTGTGCTTGTGAGGGACTTAACAAACCAAATGCCGTATTCACCAGTACCTTTCCCCACTGTTTTTGCAGTGCTCTTTTTTGTCCTGGCTTTGTTTAGTTGCACCAGAAGTTTGGTTGATGGCCTATACCTGCTCTTCTTCATGGCTTATGCTATAGCAATTGCTGCACAACCCCAAGGCTTCTATCAAGGTGGCACACAAGGTGTCCAAGCAGCTATATTTGTGGCATCTGCCCTCATGCTTCTGGTAACTCTCTATAACCAGGTTTCTCAAAAAAAGATCCCCACAGGTGAAAGCCTCCTCAAGAATCATCTGGCTCGCAGCAATAAATTTATGCTTCGGACTCAAGACAAAGACCTGCATGCTCCCTATTTAGGATACTCAAAATATGCAGATGCTGAGGTGTTGGGCCATGGTTGTAGTGTGCTGGCAGCTTTTGCTATTACTGCTAGTGTAGCTAATCAGGACCCCTTAGCAGTTCTAATTTTGCCATGGGCTGTAGTTTCAGGTGGTGTCCTGCAGTTGCTATGTGGTTCTGTTGCCTTTGCTCGAGGTAAAACACTAGAAAGTACCACCTTTATATTCTATGGCATTATGTGGACAGTATGGGGCCTGACACGTTTTGGTGGTCTCTATGGTGATGTCCGTGGGTTCCACCTAGCAGTTGGAATCATCAGCTTCATGGTTTTTAATGTACTTGTGGCTATTGGAGCCCTGTTTCTTAATGTAGCATGGTTTGTCTATGCTGTCACCTTTGAGCTAATTATCATTAGTTTTCTGCTTGACGCATTAGGAGTGCTGCCATATGGCTATGACATTGGTGTGACTATTATCTTTGGTCTGGTTAGTTTCTACTTTTTCTTGGCCAGTATACTGAACTGTACTTTTGAGTTTCTGCACCTTCCTATTGGTGGTCCTCTGATCAAGTTGAAAGGATTTGGTGGAGGCAGGGACAGCTGTCCACACCTATCCTCCAAGAAGGTTTCATCAGTGAAGCAGATTGCAGGTGAGACGTTAATCTCGTTAAACAAAGAATTTCGATTAAATTAGGGTGCAGGTTTAATTTGAAAGACTTTTAAAATATATATTCTTAGACATCATGAAGAATGGAGGAATATGCGGAGTGCCCACCGACACAGTGTATGTGCTTGTGGCAGCTTGCAATCGACCGGAGGCTGTTGAGAAGGCTTATAAGTAAGATCCAATTTTAATGCCTATTCCAAATTATTATTGAATTTTCCAATCTGATTGGTTACAAGTTGTTGATACATTTGCTATGTATGTAAATTTGTATGCCCTTACAAGTAATTCAGGTTCTTACTATAAATTTATATGAGTTTGTTCTTACAAGCTATCACTTAACAGCTAATTCAGAAGGCTCTGTTCAACTAATAATTAAATTAAATTCATTAAATAGTAATCAAATAGATTCTTTAAAATATGTATTCAAGTTAGTAATAGATATTTATGAATAAATTGAAAATTGTAATCATTCATTTCAGAGTAATAATAATAACGTTTACATCAGCCCACATCACAGCACACCTTTTGTAATTATTTTCCTACAACAAAGCACCCCATAGGGTTTTATTTCTAATCTACATTATATAAATAATGATAAAGACATATTTAAATCTGTAACAATGGTTGAATAGCTTTATGCAAATCTATGTAAATTTTTTTTTATTTATGTTTATTTGTATATGCAGGGTGAAGAAACAGGCTCAAGAGCGTCCAATGTCATTATGGCTCTCTTCTATTAAACAGTTGGAACCAGTTAAAAAACAGATCAATCCACTGCTCTGGGACTTCATGGAGGTAGCTTGGCCTTCATCCATCAGCCTGGTCGTTCCTAGGGGTTTGTTACTTTACATTCTTCAGAGATGTCAGCACATTCTATTACAGACTAACACCCTTCGTGCATTATCACACACGGGCCAAAATGCAATGTTGCTTTGTTCCTTAGCACCATGGATGGAATTTTTTGGTTTGAATGATTCATCAAAATATATCGGCACACCACAAAGCATAGCCATCAGAAACCCAGACTGCACTGTTGTAAACCATCTAATTAGCTTGGTAGGTCATTTTATTTTTTTATATTTTCTATTTTGCTTGAATTAGCTATTTTGCCTCATAAATATTATAATCTCTCTAATACTTTGAAATTCCAATCCCTAAATAATGGAGTTGTGTTATCATTTCAAATATTCAGTAAAAATTAGTTTAATAAAGAGACCAGTTTAATTGATGTCGTAAAATATATATTAAATGCCTTTTACAATTTGCCCTGTAGGTGGGCCCAATTGCTGTTACATCAGCAAATCCAACAGGTGAAGCAGACACCACCCATCATAACCAGGTGTATGCAAAGTTGGGTGACAAGGTACATCTTAGTGTTTTTAAAGAAGAAGTGTTTATGTCATATATACAGTATAACCACAAGGAATACTATTTCTGTACATAGGTTGATGGTGTGTTATGTGATGGGCCTTCACCAGAGAATATTGCTTCCACTGTAGTGGACTGCACCAAAATCGAGAGTGGCCAAATTGGCTTTTTTAGAGTCGGCCTTATTCCTAAGTCAAAGGTAACACTTTTATGCACTCTTCTGCAGATAATGTAAATAAAAGATAATCCATGGCTTGGTGTGCATTACTCAATTGTAATGAATGGCACATGAGGCAGAGAATTTCTTGCAGTGAAAAGCCAACCAAATGGATACATTTAATTGTAACTGTATGTTATTATGGTTACAATTGTTTATAAGGCAACACATTAAAATATATACCTAACATAAACAGACAAAACTACCTGTGCTTTAAACAGTTTGAAGAAATTACATAATCAGACTGAACATGGTATTTCTTTTTTTTAGGTTCTGCAGCTATTTGAGGAAATTCAGAAAAAACATCAGCATGGCCACTTGAATGATGCCTATGAGACAGACATCACTGAACCTCATGGGGACAGCACAGAATCTCAAACAGGTTTTGAAACAGATTCAGGTTTAAGTCAGCCAACCCCTGCAGACTCGTTGAGTTCACTAGACCTCAGCCAACACAGCATCAACGATGACGAAGATGAATTATAAAGCTGGACTCTGTCTATTGACAGCTTTAAATGTGTTAATAGTAAACCTGTAAATAATACATAATTAATTGTACCATTATACAATACATTGTTTATACAACAACAGAAAATGAAATGAGAATAAAAGTATGGGATGGAAAGTAATCAAGTAAAATGACACAATATTATCACTAATATATATAATGTTTATTGTTTATATGTTTTTTATTATTAATAATATAAAACAATATAAAGAAAATATCACACAATATATGCAACTGTACAAAATTCCTTTTGCACACAAGGCATTACATTAGTCACAAGCACAACTGCCAAAATACAATCAGAGCTCTGGGTTATTCTGTAGTTTTATGCAAAGCCTTGAGAGATTTTATTGAAAAAAGTAGCCATTTATTCTTGTATATAGATTATAATTTCAGTATATTATTTTATATTTGGCCCTTGTAATTTGTCTTTTTCACTCATTTGCATTTATTATTGTACTTTTAATATATAAATGAAATATTTGTATTTATTTATGCTACTGATTAAATGCAGATCACAGTAGGACAGATTTACTGTCATTCTATCCTGTGTGATATTACAGCTACAATAAAACATTACATTAGTAGTTAGTAGTAAAGAATTATAAAGTTTTATCTGGGTGAAGATTTTAGGTGAATTTCTGCTTTGAATGATGTACTATATAATGTTACATTCCAGCAAGTACAACTATAACAATAGCTACAGTAATAAAACTCTAGCAATTGTTTACATTTCTATTTACAAGTCAATAAAGCATTACCTAACTTATTACTTATTATGCAAATATCAATGATTTTTGCTAATGGATTATGCATATTGGCCAAAGCAGATAGATTATTTATTTTTATTCTCCTCAATTACAGAAATCCCCCGTTTATCTATACACTATATACTACCTAAGAACTGCTTCTGTAATCATAAAGAGTGCTCTTAAAATATCCTAGCATCCATTTCACAATAAGCTTATACTGGACAACTTCTGAAAGTGGACTTTTTGCCTTTACTTGTCTACAAATATATTCTGGAATGGTTTATAATCACATTATTCAATGTAAACCAGGATTTGTTTATGGTTCTTTCCAAAGGATCTTCTTCATGTCATGCAAATGTAACCTATTAGATGGTCATTAGCGATCTGGATTTGTGTGGCTTTGTGATCTTATCTATTATAAAATAACTTTTTTTTTTTTTTGGTCAGTTATTTGTAGAGAAATACCAGATCTTTAATTAATGGCTAAAAATAATAGTTCCTCAGAAAAGGTGGCATACTATATAAAAGAAACAATTGTTTCACTGATTCTGTGATGTATGCAAATAAATTACAAGATGAATGAATCATATTAATAATGTAAGACTTTTCTTGTGTATAATCATCTCTTAATGCTATTTATAGAACACAGCAAACATACAAAAATAGATCATCATTCGAATAATGATAGTGTGAGATGACTCTAGGAACTCTCACGACAGTTTCAAGATATTACTTAAAATTCCCATTTCTACAACTACAACAACAATCTAATACAATCAATCAATACAATCAAAAATAAACACACTTGAATAGGTTTAGCAGTTTACAAATGATTGTCTTAAATAAATATTTCTATTGCATTAGATTTGTGTTTTGTTTTGTTTTGTATTTTAAGACAAATTTTTCTTGCGTGAAAAGGTGTGAATAAGTAATTGTTTTCAATGTCAGGAAAGTCCCCTAGGTGCCCACAATGGGAAAATACTACTAGTACTGGTGTTTTAATATGTTATAGGTCATTTAACAGCTCCTATTTTGTAATATTATCTAACAAGGGTTCCATAGTAACTTCAACAGACCCATTGTCAGAAAGTTATTGAGACAGATAAAGTTGCATTTCAAACTTTCTAATGACAACAATCCAAACAAATCCAAATTCTGCAAGCTCAAGGTAAATAAAGAAAAAAAGCTTTAATACGGGAGCCATATTTGAAAATATTTGCTAAGGAAAAAAGAGATGTATGCAAACAGTTGAAAACCAAGGCAACAAGCATAGACAGTCTTGGTAAAAGTCAGATGTACAAGATGAATTGAGTTCTGACTGCAAAAATACTGAGAATGATAGTCTGTGTGAGTTTGTGAGATTGTAACAGGTGTGTGTGTGTGCGTGTGTGTGTGTGTGTGTGTGTGTGTGTCTGTGTGTGTGTGTGTGTGTGTGTGTGTGTGTGTGTGTGTGTGTGTGTGTGTGTGTGTGTGTTGTTTTTGTTTCTAGGCCACTATATTATTCTTGGAAATGGAGTTTAGGGATTGCATTGACAAGACACATTCAAGTGATCTCATAGTTTCATTATAAGAAAAAGGAAACAGTACTTGAAGGCAAAGGTGAATCACGTTCACCAAAGCTTGTTTTTTTTGTTTATAGGTTATAATTAGCTTAGTCTTTTTCGTTTCCTTATTCAGACCTTGGACTTGGACACAACCCATGGGTGAAAAGGAAGTACTGTTAATCATTTTTATTTTAAACTTCTTTATAGTAAATGCATGGCCCCTTGAAATAAAAAGGAAAAAGGAAATGCAGCTTCTCAGAATTTAACATCTACCCTTAGCTGCAATAAGACCATGAAGTTGATTAAGGTTAAGAATGCATATTTATCTGCACATCCGCCGATGATTTTCATGGTTTGGAGAGGACGATATTGAGTCCTCTCCAAACTCCAAAATCTACACTCCAAAATCTACACTCCAAAATCTAGTGGAATATCTTCCCAGAAGTGTGGAAATGAGAGCAAATTGTGACTAATTGTGGACTGCAATGTTAAAAAAAAGCACAAAAAATGTGCTGCAAAACATTTGCCAATCTAGTGTATATTTGTTGTGTTTCTTAATAAAGCCTTATATTCAACTGCTGCTAAAAACATTAAGCATGTGGTTATTAAAGCACATGTATTCAAAATAAGCTTATGTTTAATGATGTAATCTGAACCACAATTCATTATCGATTCAGGTCTGGTTGCTTAAAGGTTCATTCAGGCTATTGGATGGTCATTAAGAATCTAAAACTGCTTCTGAATAGAGAACTTGTGATCATAACTACTGCTGAAAACACTAATGAACTGAATTAAACTCCAGATAGATAACACTGAAATAACAATTTATACCAGTTTTGTACATGAGTAACTGATATCTAATTAATTGTAAATCTGTTGTTAGATAATGCTGTGAACTTTAAACTTTTGACATTTCTCAAAATTAAAATTTTTCTGCCTATATGTTAGCTGCACTATATGGACAAAAGCATGTGGACACCTGAACATAAGAGTCGTTATCCGCTTTTTGAACATCACATTCCACATTTAATCCCTGTTCGCTGTTATAATAAACCACACATTTCTGGGAAGATTTTGGAGTGAGACTTGTGTTTATTCAGGCACAATGGTATTAAAGCCAAGTAAGTCAAGTATTGATGTAGGGTGAGTATGTCTGGGGTGCAATCAGCATTCCAATTAATCCTAAAGGTGTTCACTTAAGGTCAGAGCGCTATACAATTTTGTGCCTCTAACTTTGTGGTTACCGCTGGGAAAAGAAACATATATGGATGGAAATGATCATTTGTCCCAATACTTGTGTTCTTACACTGTTTGTTTTATCAGTATCCATTATATTTGACTATATCTATATCCTATATATTAGTTTCTTAATTAAGCCTTTAATTCATTCACCATTTAAAGTGTGAAGTGTGAATGAGCAGCAAAGAAGTCAATGTGCACACAGATTAATTTTACACTGATTATAAAAATCTAAACACACGTACTTTAATAGGTTTGGCAGGTTACAAATGTTTGTCTTAAATAAACATTTGTATTTTTTTATAATGTAATTTCTATTGTTAGTCTAAGCCTTTAACTGTTTTTATTTCCCTTTTTTGTTACCAAGACCAGCATCCAATGTCAGTAAAGTCAATGAATTTAAGTTAATAAGTAATTGTTTCATTACCAAGAAAGTCCTGTAGGCCACAGATATATTCTACAGTTATCTTCTATTTGCAGTTTCAATTTCACTGAAAAGGTTTTTCTTAGTTACTACAGAGGACACTTAAGTAATATCATAGTTTGTTTATCAAGAACTACTGGTGCACCTAGCATAACAATGTTTGCTTAGATTACCTATTTAAGATTAGTGTTTTGTTTCCTTCTTCAGAAGGATTGATCATTAACAACAATACATGGGTGAAAAGGAAGTGCTGTCAAGCATTTTATAGTCTACAAATCTACACTGAAACAGAGATGTCATTGTGCTTTTAACAGTAAATAGATAGCCACTTAATATTTAGAGTAAAAGGAAATGCAGCTTTTCAGAAATGTATGTATGTCTACATTTAGCCTGGCCCCAGTGCAGCTGAAAATGGATAAGATGATGAACAAGAAGGAAAAAAAAGCATATTTATCTTCACTTTCCGAGTTTAGTCAGTCATTTGAATTCTCAGACTGTGTGTAACATTCAGGTATCAATGGTTGTGTGTGGGCCCCAGTGCCACAGCCTTCCGTTAAAGGTATTATTTATCTAAACAGTGGGTTTTTTTTTTTTTTCTTTTTTTTACTAACTGGTGCCTTTTAAATAAATCTGAAAGTTTTACCCACATATAGAGATTGTTTTTTCTTTTAACAAAACAGACTCTACAGCGTGTTGTTATTTTTAGTCATATTAAGGACAGGGTGTGTTTTATTAAAACTGGAAATTTCAAGCTCTTCTTCAACATTAAGTGTGACAAATATACAAGGTGAAATCTTGCCAGAACAGAAATAGAGGGCATATTGATTTCCACCATACTTTCCTATCATTTACAAAATGGCATTGATAACACTATTGTGATTGTACAGTTAATGTACTGTAAGTTTCTATGGAACTATTAGCTCATATTTAAGTATTTCAATTAGATTGAAATACAATTTTATTAATGTAATTATCATAATTACCTTTAGCAGATCTGTGTAGGTTTGGTCAATTAAACTAAAAGGTACATGACATTGTGCATGACAAAGTTGTTGCTCTCAAATTGTGGTCAATGACTACATAGTTGGCCAAGTTTTTGGTGTTCTGGAAAAAAAGCCCTGTCCTAAACCAAACAGAGCACTCCTAGGATGCACTGAAAAACAAACTGCATGCCAGGCCACTCTGCCCAACATCAGTGCCTTATACATTTGTAATTCCCCACAGCAATGCTCCAACATCAAGTGGAAAGCATTAATGAAAGAATGAAGAGAAAAAGGCCAATTCCATATTGATGTCTACAGTTTTGGAACTGGAGTTATATAAATATCAGGCGCCTATATGAATGCGCTAAATACTGTATTTGCAATTGTAGCAGTGTGACCTTCAATCAGTCAGACATATTAGAAATCTCAAGTAGTTGTTATTTCTGGTTAAGACAATGTATGAAATGTTTTTTGTTTTGTTCATTTTGGTGCATTTTTTTGGTGCATTTTTACTTAATCAAAATATTAATTTCAACAAATTGGTCTAACTGCAGTATAGTCATATTGGATATGATGAGGAAGACATTTTATTTCACATCATATTTCAGTGAACAATTTTCCCTAGAACACTATATACTACCTAAGAACTGCTGCTGTAATAATAAAGAATGCTCTAAACCTATCCTAGCATCATTTTCACAATAAGCTCATACTGGACAACTTCTGAAAGTGGACTTTTTTTTTTTACAAATATATTCTTGAATGATTTATAATCACATTATTCAATGTGAATAAGGATTTGTTTATGGTTCCTTCCAAAGGATCTTCATGTCATGCAAATGTAACCTATTAGATGGTCATTAGTGATCTGGATCTGGATTCATTATATAATTACTTTTTTTGTCAGTTATATGTTCAGGAAAAGCAGATCTTTAATTAATGTCTAAAAATAATAGTTCTTTAGAAAAGGTGGCATACTATATAAAAGAAACAACTGTTTCACTGATTCTGTGATATATGCAAATAAATTACAAGGTGAATAAATCATATTTATAATGTAAGACTTTTCTTGTGTTTAATTATCTCTTAATGCTATTTATAGAAGTCATGAAACATACAAAAATAGATTATCATTTGATTAATGATAGTGTGAGATGACTCTATGAACTCTCACGACAGTTTCAAGACATTACTTAAAATTCCCATTTCTACAACTACAACAAAAATCTAAATAAACACTCTTGAATAGGTTTGGCAGTTTACAAATTATTGTCTTAAATAAATAGGTGTGAATAAGTAATTGTTTTCAGTTTCAGGAAAGTCCCCTAGGTGCCCACAGTGAGAAAATACTACTAGTACTGGTGTTTTAATATGTTATAGGTCATTTAACATCTCTTATTTTTTAATAATTATCTAACAAGGGTTTCATAGTTACTTCAAAAGACCCATTGTCAGAAAGTTACTGAGACAGATGTTGAAGTTGGATTTCAAACTTTCTAATGACAGCAATCCAAACAAATCCAAATCCAGCAAGGTCAAGGTAAATTAAAAAAAAAAAAGCTTTAATACAGGACCCATATTTGAACATTTTTGCAAAGGAAAAAAAGCATGCATACAAACAGTTGAAAACCAAGGCAACAAGCATAGACAGTCTTGGTAAAAGCTTGGTAAAAGTCAGATGTACACGATGAATTGAGTTCTGACTGCAAACATACTGAGAATAAAAGTCTGTGTGAGTTTGTGAGATTGTAACAGGTGTGTGTTTGTGAGTGGTGTGTGTGTGTGTGTGTTGTTTGTAGGCCACTATATTATTCTTTAGGGAGTTTAGGGATTGCATGGACAAGACACTTTCAAGTGATCTCATAGTTTCATTATAAGAAAAAGGAAACAGTACTTGAAGGCGAAAGTGAGTCACGTTCACCAAAACTTGTTTATTTTTGTTGGTTATAAATAGTTTAGTCTTTTATTTCCCAATGCAGACCATGGGTGAAAAGGAAGTACTGTTAAGCATTTTTATTTTAAACTTTTTTATGACGCAGTACACAGTGAAATGAAACAACGTATCTACAGAATCCTGATGCTACATTAAACAACAATCACAAAAACAGAAAACACAGGGCTAAGGACTAGTAAGTGTCCTCACCACATAAATTGCATGTGTGCAACCTGGTGCAAACAGTGCAAAGACAACAAAGGACAGTGTAAAGACAACACAAGACAGTGCAAAACAACACAGGACAGTGCAGGACAAAACACAAAACACAAAATAGCTCTGCCAGTAAATCTGTTGTAACGAGACAAAGTGAACAAAATTGAACAGTAGCCAAAATTTTAACAAAAAGTTGTGCAAACGAGCAATAAAGCAGCAGTTCAGGAAAGATGTGCAAAAACAGCATGTAAACAGTTTATAGTACTAAAGTAATGTAATATGAGTGGTACTGAAGTCATGGGTGTGTGAAGTGAGTACGAGTTTGTGTTGAGTCCGGGTTGTACAGATCAGTCATTACGGTTGTGTGTGTGTGTGTGTGTGTGTGTGTGTGTGTGTGTGTGTGTGTGTGAGTTCAGCTCAGTTCAGTTCAGTTCTTTGTTGAGAAGCCTGATGGCTTGAGGGAAGAAGCTGTTACACAGTCTGGATGTGGCAGCCCGAATGCTTCGGAACCGCTTCCCTGATGGTAGAAAAGTGTGTGTGACGGGTGTGTGCGGTCGTCCACAATTCTGTTGGCTTTTTGCGGATGCAGCATGTGGTGTAAATGTGCATGAAAGAGGGTAGAGAGTCTCACTATCCTCTGTAGGGTCTTGCAATCCGAGACGATGCAGTTCCCAAACCAGGCAGTAATGCAGCTGCTCAAGATGCTCTCAATGGTCCCTCTGTAGAACGTGGTCAGGATGGGGGAGGGAGATGGGCTTTCCTCAGCCTTCTCAGGAAGTAGAGACGCTGCTGGGCTTTTTTGGTGATGGAGCTGGTGTTGAGTGACCAGGTGAGATTATCTGCCAAGTAAACACCAAGGAATTTGGTGCTTTTGACAATCTCCACAGAGGATCCATCGATGTTCAGTGGAGAATGGTCACTCTGTGTTCTCCTGAAGTCAACAACCATCTCTTTAGTTTTGTCAACATTCATTTACATTTCATTTGCATTCAGAGACAGGTTGTTGGCTCCACACCAGGCTGTTAACCGTAGCACCTCCTCTCTGTATGCTGACTCATCGTTCTTGCTGAAGAGACCCACCACGGTCATGTCATCAGCGAACTAAATGATGTGATTTGAGCTGTGCATTGCTACACAGTCGTAAGTCAGCAGAGTGAACAGCAGTGGACTGAGCACACAGCCCTGAGGTGCCTCAGTGCTCAGTGTGGTGGTGCTGGAGATGTTGTTTGTGACCCGGACTGATCGAGGTCTCCCAGTCAGGAAGTCCAGGATCCAGTTACAGAAAGAGGTGTTCAGGCCCAGTAGGTTCAGCTTCTCAATCAGGTGCTGAGGGATGATCGTGTTGAATGCTGAGCTGAAGTCTATGAACAGCATCCATACATAAGAGTCCTTGTTGTCTAGGTGGATGAGTACCAGATGAAGGCTCTGGAGATGGCATCGTCCGTGGACCGGTTTTTAACGATACAAGAACTGCATGGGGACCAGTGCGGGTGAAAGCTGGGTCTTGATGTGCCTCATGACTAGCCTCTCGAAGCACTTTATCAAGATGGGTGTGAGTGCGACAGGACGATAGTCATTGAGGCAGGAAACAGTAGACTTCTTCAGCATGTGAACGATGGTTGTCGTCTTGAGGCATGTGGGGAACAATGGCGCTGCTCAGGGAGATGTTGAAGATGTCAGTGAAGACATCCGCTAGCTGTTCTGCACATTCCCTGAGCTCTCTACCAGGAATGTTGTCTGGTCCAGCAGACTTCCGTGGGTTAACTCTGCATAGAGTTTTCCTCACTTCAGCTGTGGTTAGACAGAGCACCAGGTCACTGGGAGGAGAGATGGTCTTTCTCGCAACCATGTTGTTCTGCACCTCGAACCGGGCATAGAAGTCGTTTAGCGCATCTGGGATGGAGGCGTCACGGTCACAAGCAGGTGATGTCTTGTGGTTCGTGATCGCCTGGATGCCCTGCCACATGTCCTGGGTGTCTCCGCAATTAGACAGTGCAGTTGATTAAGGTTAAGAAAGCACATTTATCTGCACATCCGGCTTTAATCCTTCATTTCAATTTTCATACTGTGTGCTGATGCCTTTCACAGCTACCAAGACTTCCTGATTCACATTCAGGCCTTAGTGGCTGTGTGTAGCCTTCCTGCAAATATACTATTCACTAAAAAGCATTGGAAAGGCAGCATAGTGAAAACCAGTATTACATAATGTAAACTTTCTGATTAGCTGCTGCTTTTAAAATAAATGCAAATTCCCACATCGAGAATTTAGTTTTCCGTTTTAGGTAACAGAATCTACAGCATGTGTTGTTTTCTGGCCTTTTTTTAGAATTTAGGTCTTTGCTTCTAGAAGACTATGCAGCAGTTTCAGGGTGTGTCAGTGCAATAAGTTTTACTTAGCTGGAAACTCCAGGCTGTTATACAATAATAGGAACAGACTGCATGCTTTTGGAATTATAAAATAATATTACCAATAGCTCAAGTATCATGGGAGTGGCATATATAAATATACAGTATGAGGCTACAAAATGGTTCTGTTAACACCCTATTGTCATTGAGCACTGTTTGTTCATTATAAGTAAATTTGTGGGAATAAAAGGATAAATAAAAAAAATATATACTGAATTTATAGGTTTATATGCTTCCTGACAATATCTATAGTTAAAAACGACATGCAAATAAAAGTTTAATTAAATAGTGAACTAATAGTTGAAACTATCTCATACTTTAATAAATTACTTTAATGTGTGTGTGTGTGTGTGTGTGTGTGTGTGTGTGTGTGTGTGTGTGTGTGTGTGTTTGTGCATATGTGTGTGTGTGTGTGTCTCCACAGACAATCTCTAAAATGTCTTATATTTTCATAAAAATTGAAAATATTGAAAAGAGTAAGCCAACTTATTGCCCATGGTTTTGGAAGGTTAATTCAACAAGCACATATGTGTGATGGACAAGTATTGGGGCACCTGAGCATTGCACCAACAGGGACTGTAATGATTTTAAAATACATGGACAGAAATATGGAGTTGATCCCCACTTTGCATTTATAACATCCAATCTTCCGGGAAGACTTTCTGCAATATTTTAAATTTTTACCAGCACACTCCGTCTCCATTCCTCAGGCATCCTCTTACCTTCCAGAATCTTGTTAAACAATCTTGTTAAAAACTCCACTGCCATCTCTCCTAAACCTCGCCATGCTTCTACCGGTATGTCATCGGGTCCTACCGACTTTCCACTCTTCATCCTCTTAATCGGTGCTCTCACTTCCTCCTTAATAATCCTATTCACTTCCTGCTTCACAATCTCCACACCATCCAACCTTCTCTCTTGCTCTTACTCCCTCCATCTTCTCAACACACTCTCCTCACTAGTCAACACATTTCCATCTCCATCCTTTATTGCTCTAACTTGCAGCACATCCATCCCAGCTGGGTCCCTCTGCCTGGCCAATCGGTATAAATCATTTTCTTCTTCCTTAGTATCCAACTTCACATAAAGCTCCTCATATGCCTTTTCCTTTGTTTTTGCTACATCCCTCTTCACTTGCTCCCGCAAATTCTTGTACTCCTGCCTACTTTTCTCATCACTCTGTGGATCCCAATTCTGTTTTACCAAACTCTTTCT
Organism: Silurus meridionalis; assembly: GCF_014805685.1. Lineage (NCBI taxonomy): Eukaryota > Metazoa > Chordata > Actinopteri > Siluriformes > Siluridae > Silurus > Silurus meridionalis. Next base: position 7,762,021 of record NC_060888.1, read on the forward strand.
CCTTATGCTCTCCTGCACTTCCTAATTCCACCACCACGTCTCTTTGTCTCCCTTTCTATTTCCAGATGTCACACCAAGTACCTTTCTAGCTGTCTCCCTTATCACTTCTGCAGTAGTTGCCCAATCATTCCGCACCTCCTCAGCACCACAAGCACCTGTCTTCTTCCTTCAGTTTCCACCATCTTATTCTTTTTTCAGTCCTCACTCTCCTCCTCTTCTTCTTCACCTCCAAAACCATCCTACAGACCACCATCCGATGCTGTCTAGCTACACTGTCCCCTGCCAACACATTATAGTCTTCAATCTCCTTCAGGTTGCATCTCCTAGATAGAACATAGTCCACCTATGTGCACCTTCCTTCACTCTTTTACGTCACCCTATGCTCCTCCTTCTTTCACTGCCATTTCCATACTTTTAGCAAAGTCTACCACCATCTGCCCTTCTGCATTCCTCTCCTTAAGGCCATACCTACCCATCACCTCCTTATCACCTTTTTCCCTTCACCAACATGCCCATTGAAGTCTGTCCCAATCACCAATCGTTCTTTCCTAGGTACACCTTCTACCACTCCATGTAACTCACAACAGAATTTTTCCTTCTCCTTCATCACACAACCTGCTTGTGGAGCATAGGCACTGATGATATTTATCATCACCCCTTCAACTTCCAGCTTCATGCTCATCACCCTATCAGAAACTCTCTTCACCTCCACTACACTCTTACTAATCTCTTCCTTCAGAATCACCCCTACACCATTTCTCTTTCGATCTACACTGTGATTTAAAAGTTTAAACCCACCTCTAATGTTCCTGGTCTTACTCCCTTTCCACTTGGTCTCCTGAACACACAACATTTCTACCTTTCTCTGCCACATCATATCAGCTAACTCTTTCCCTTTACCAGGCATAGTACCAACATTAAAGTACCAACCCGAACCTCCACTCTCCTACACTTCTCCTTTTCCTGCATGTGGTCCTAGTAAAAGTACTTCCGTCTTATCTGAGTTGAGCAGAAGAACAAACCTGAGCGTATGTGTGAGGGGACGACAGCATACAAATATCCCAATTCACCAAACACTCTATATCCATATTCCCTCCAGATCTGCGCCTTTACCTAAGAAAAAAAATCTACTGATAAAAGGCTTGACTAAATAAATAAGTTTTCAACCTCAACTTGAAGACTGTGTCTGAGTCCCGAACACTGATTGGAAGGCTGTTCCATAACTGTGGGGCTTTATAAGAGAAAGATCTGCCCCCTGTTGTAGTTTTCATTATTTGAGGTACCAACAGATAGCCTGCACCTTTTGATCTAAGTAGGCGTGGAGGATCATACTGGTACAGAAGTTCACTCAGATGCTGCGGTGCGAGACCGTTAAGTGCTTTATACGTCAGTAGTAGTATTTTATATTTAATGCGAGATTTGATTGGAAACCAGTGTAGACTGATCAAAACAAGGGTGATGTGGTCATATTTTCTAGATCTAGTGAGGACTCTTGCTGCTGCATTCTGAACTAACTAAAGCTTATTTATGCACTTACTCACACACCCAGACAGTAAAGTGTTACAGTAGTCTAATCTAGATGTAACAAAAGCATAAACTAGTTTTTCTGCATCCTGTAACGACATCATATTTCTAATTTAAACAATATTACTAAGGTGAAAGAAGGCGATCCTGGTAATATTATTCACGTGAGCCTCAAAGGAAAGACTAGGGTCAATAATAACACCAAGGTCTTTGACAGTTGTACAGAAACACCATCCAGAGATGCTACGTAATCGGAAAGGTTGCTTCTAGCTGCATGTGGTCCTAGTAAAAGTACTTCCATCTTATCTGAGTTGAGCAGAAGAAAGTTATTAAGCATCCACTGTCTAATGTCCTTTACACACTCCTAAACATTGTTAAGCTGATCTCTCTCATCTGGCTTTGCTGAAATATACAGCTATGTATCATCAGCATAGCAGTGGAAGCAAATACCATGTTTATATATAATTTCTCCCAGAGACAGCATATATAAAGAGAAAAGCAGTGGGCCTAAGACAGATCCTTGTGGAACACCAAACTTTACCTCAGAGAGTGTGGAGAACTCACCATTTACATCAACAAACTGATAGCCAGTGTTGGGCAGTAACGCGTTACTTTTGACAGTAACTAATACTGTAAGGCGTTACTTTTAAAAATAAAGTAACTTCGTTACCGTTACTGTATGGTGCGTTACCCGTTACTTTTTTAAATGAATGAATTTCGGCTGAAGTGTAGCCTACAGTCTAACCTGTTTACAGCAGCGACGCATTGTAGGATTGGTGGGTGAACCACTGTAAACACGAAGAAGACGCACTGTGGGCGTGTCTCCATTTATTCAGGTCTGTGCGGCAGTAATGGCAAGTCGAGGCGAGAGCAAGACGAGTTTCTCAAAGTGAAAATATGCTCATTATTTCACTTGAGTTGAGCATAAAGACAAAAACTTTTAAGTCAAATGTAAAATGTGTCTTTCTGGTTTGAAGGTCTTATCTACTGCGATAAACAGCAACTCCAATCTGTTTAAGCTTCTCCAGGAACTCCATGCTAGAAGCTAGAAGCTAACCCGGTGTTCTGTTGTACATTGTTGATAGTTTTCATACTTCAGCTGTGAAAGGAACATTTTTAAGAGCTCAACACAACAGCAGAAGCCACTTTAGTTTTTGATTCTGAATATATTATTCAGCTTGTTTTGTTATTTATTTCAGAAATCCTTGTAATATATTCAGTTTGTGCTAGTCTGACTTAAATAAAATAGTGTTTAAAAATTACTTTGTGTTTAAGTCAGTTTTGTGTTTGTATAGACCATAACGCATAAAAGGGCATTAATGGGAACATTAAAGAACGTTCTTTAAAAAAGTAACTAAAAAGTTACTTTTAACAGTAACGCATTACTTTTTGGTGTAAGTAATCAACAAAGTAACTAAGGTACTTTTTGAATGAAGTAACGAGTAACTGTAACTAGTTACTATTTTTTTGTAACTAGCACAACACTGCTGATAGCGATCAGTCAAATAAGACCTAAGTCAAGAGAGAGCTGTTCCCTTTATTCAAACAACGTTCTCAAGTCTAGCAAGCATTATAGTGTGATCAATGGCATCGAAAGCTGCACTAAGCAAAACAAATAAAGAGACAAAACCCTGATCAGAGGCCAATAGCAGGTCATTTACCACCTTAACTAGCGCTGTCTCTGTGCTATGATGAGGCCTAAATCCTGACTGATACAAAAATGTTATTCATAAGTAGATGTGAGCATAACTGCTGTGCTGCAACCTTTTCTAAAATTTTGGATATAAAGGGGAGATTTGATATTGGCCTGCAGTTGGACAGCTGACATGGGTCAAGGTCAGGTTTCTTAATTAGGGGGTTGATAACTGCCAGTTTGAAGGATTTAGGTACGTAACCAGTGCTAATGGAAGGGTTTATTATTTTTAAAACAGGTTCACTTACATCTGGAATTATCTGTTTGAGGAAGCTTGTAGGCAAGGGATTGAGAACGCAGGTTGATGGTTTTGATGAGGAAATTAATGAAATTAAGTCATTCTCATGAATTGGAGTAAAGCTTTGTAATTGATTGTCTGTTATAATTACACTGCTGTCTACAGGGTTACTTGAAAAATAATTTGGATTTTATTAATCGTTTGGATTTCTTGCCTGATGTTTTAAACTTTTTTATTAAAAAAGTTCATGAAATCATTACTACCTAATGATGGTGTGCATGTTAGTGCAGAGCTTTTATTTGCTGTTAATTTTGCTACTGTGCTAAATAAAAATCTAGGATTATGCTTGTTATTTTCTATGAGGGTGGAGAAATATGCTGATCTAGCAGCACTAAGAGATTTTCTATAATTTAGGAGGCTCTCCTTCCATGCTATTTGAAATACTGTTAATTTTGTTTGACGCCATTTACGTTCTAATTTCCGAGTGGTCTGTTTTAAGGTGTGCGTATGTTCATTATACCACTGTGCTAATTTTTTTTCCCTGATCATTTTGGTCTTAAGGGGAGCTACATCATCTAGAGTATAACGTAACGTTGATTCTAGGTATTCAGTGGCCCAGTCGAGCTCTGCGGGGTCAGACGGAGATCTATTAAATATCGTAATTTCTGGAAGATTATTAATAAAATGTGCTGCTGTAGCTGACGTGAATGTACGCTTAACACGGTAATGTGGTGAGGTACCAATGCAATGACTGAGGCAGATTTTAAAAGAGATGAGATAATGGTCTAAAATAGCTTCAGACTGTGGAATTATGACAAAAAATTTTAATTCAAATGTTAACAACAAATCAAGAGTGTCCACCACGATGAGTGGGTTCTATAACATTCTGATTAATTACAACTAAATTTAGAATGGACACAACTGCTGCTCTTAAGAAGTCTTCCGGATTATCAAAATGAATATTAAAGTCACCAATTAACAATTAACTATTAATACTTTGTCTAAAGAAGTAGCTAAATTTGTGATGAAATCTGCAAATTCTATGAGAAAATCAGAGTAGGGCCCTGGGGATCTATAAATAATAATTAATGAAATTGACTGACTGGAGCTGCTTTTGGACACTGAATATTTTATGTTGGTGTAAAGAACTTCAAATGTTTTACATTTGTGTTTATTTTTTGTGTGACGCTTAGATTATTATTATAAATAGCTGCGACTTCGCCTCCTCTGCCATTTAGACAGGGTTGGTGTATGTAACAACACCCAGGAGGACTCGCTTCATTTAACGCTACAAATTATACGGTTTAATCCACATTTCTGTTAAACACATTATTTTAAACTCCTGATCGGTAATAATTTAGTTTATAGTAAGCGCTTTTGACGTGAGAGATCTAATATTCAACAATTCTATCTTTAGATCAGAGGTGTTGGCTGTGCGTTCAGTCCTATTTAATTTAATGTTAATCAGGTTACTTAAACAGACTTTCTGAGAATTCCTACATTTTGGTTTCACTTGGGGGACAGACACAGTCTCAATTTGGTGGATCCTGAGTGACGACGCTGTGCATCTAGCAGACGGTCTGTTTAGCCTGTCTGTCTGCTCCCTGGCCTTGGTTCTGGACAGTCACTTGTTAACTAGTGCTGTTATGAGACTACAAGAAATGAGAGCAGCACCTTCCCAAATGGGCCACCCTTGCCTTTAAAATTGCTCCAATTATTTATGAAGCCCACATTGTTTTTGGAGCACCACTTGGACATCCAGCAGTTTAGTGACCATAACCTGCTTTAGGCTACATCGCCACGTCGCATTGGGATGGCTGAGGTCCTTCATAATCTTCCTGGCTCTGGTCTGGCATCGCATGCTGTAGATGTCCTTCAGGTTGGGGAGTTCGTTGTGGATGATACGTGTGGATATGGTGCTGTTCCCGAACCAGAAATTGATGCTACCCATCAGAACGCTCTCAATGGTACAAATGTAAAAAGTCTTTAGCACCTGAGAGGGTAGTTTAAAGTCCCTTAAGCATCTTAGATGGTACAAATGCTGCCAGGCCTTCTTCACCAGGGTGTTGGTGTGACAGGACGAAGACAGGTCCTGTGTGATTTGAACACCTAGGTACCAGAAACTGTCCCCTCTCTCTCCTGGGGTCCCGTTGATGTTTAGCAGTTGGTATGACTGCTCCTGCTTCATGCTGAAATCCACTATCAACTCCTTAGTCTTGCTGACATTCAGGAGAAGGTTGTTCTCCTGGCACCATCTCTCCAGGTTTTTAACCTCCTGTAGGTAGGTCTTTGTTGAAGATCAGGCTCACCACAACAGTGTCATCAGCAAACTTGATGATGGTGGTGGAGTTGGAAGTGGCCACACAGTCGTATGTGTACAGTAAATACAGCAGGGAGTTAAGAACACAACCCAGTGCTGAGGGTGAGAGTGGATGAGGTGTGTTTTCCCACCTGTAGGGCTTGTGGTCTGTCTGTCAGAAAGTTAGAGATCTATTGGCACAGCAGCAGGCTGAGTCCCAGGACCTCCAACTTAGAGGTGAGTGTGGAGGGAATGATGATGTTAAATGCTGAACTGTAGTCCACAAACAGCATCTTTGTATAATTTCCTTTTCTGCAGTCCAGGTGACTCATTGTAGTGTGGAGGAGATGAGCAATGGCATCCTCAGTAGAATGGTTCTGTCAGTATGCGAACTTTAGAGAATCCAGTGTGTCTGGTAGTAAGGCAGCGATGAAGTCTCTGACCAGTCTCTCAAGCACTTCATCACTACTGAGGTCAAGGCTACAGGGCAATAGTCGTTAAATATCTCAGTGAACAATAAATCAGTAAATATCAGAACAGAATCTCAGAACAGAACAGTATCTTAGTAAATATCTAAATAGCTCAGTGAACACCGGTGTTAGCTGGTCAGCGCAGGCTTTCAGAACCCGACCTCTGATGCCATCTGGTCCTGCTGCCTTTCTAGTATTCACTCTCTTAAATGCCCTCCTCACGTCATGCTCCGAGATAATGAACGTGTTCACCTTTCTGGCTCTCTTGGCGTGCATGCTGGTTGTGCCGCTAGCACCACTAGCGTGGTTTGCTGCAGCGTCGAAACAAGCGTAAAAGATGTTTGGCTTGTCTGCCAGAGAAGCATCCGCATTCACCATTCTAGATGATGGTGTTCTGTAGTCCGTGATTGTTTTTAGTCCACCATGTTGGAACTGTGACTCTAGTTTCCTCCCATAGCGCCGCTTTGCATCCTTCACCGCTCTGAGAACACTGTAGGACACAGGCTTGTAATCGTCCATGTCCCCGGTGGCGAGCCCTGTGTTGTAGGCAGCGGAGTGGGATCTCAGAGCATCGCGAATGGTTTTATCCACCCACGGCTTCTGGTTGGGAAACGTTCTGATTGTGTTTTTTTGCACCATATCATCCGCAAGTTTGCCGATAAATCCCACAACCGCTTCCGTAAACATGTTGACGTCATCAGACCTGAACATGTCCCAGTCTGCATCATCCAAAGCGGCCTGCAGAGCAGCCACTGATTGATCCGTCCAGTGCGCAACCTCCCTCTGAACCGGAGCTTCCTGTTTCAGCCTTTGTTTGTAAACAGGTACGAGGAAGATGGTGGCATGGTCCGATTTCCCAAACGGTGGACGTGATTGTGCCTTGTAGCCGTTCTTGAATGGTGTGTAACAGTGGTCCAGGTCCTTTCACACCTGGTGGGGCAGGTGATGGGCTGCTGAAAGTCCGGTAGTGCGCGCTTGAGATTGCCACTGTTGAAATCTCCTACCACAAAAAGCGTAGCGTGGTGTGCAGGAGCGTGAAAGGGGGAACAATGGTGTAGCACCAGTAATTGTTTACCATCAGACACACTTCACCTTCTCTTGACTTCCCTGACTCCAGTGTTCTGTCCATGCGGTAAACCGAGAAAAAGTCGGCCGGCTGGATGGCATGGTCAGGTACCACTGGGTTCAGCCATGTCTCGGTGAAGCAGAGAAGGTTGCAGTCCCTAATGTCCCTATGGAACTTGACCCTTGCCCTGAGGTCGTCAAGCTTGTTTTCCAGAGACTGGACGTTGGCTAACAGGATACTAGGTAAGGTAGTCAGGAACAGGCCCTAAGCCTGTTCCTGACGCCGGTACGGGTCGCGTCCTTTGTTCTCCCTCAGAATCTTGCTCGGGCAGCATAGGTCTTAGTGTAAAAACGTAAAGGTGAGTGCATTGTACACCAATAGATATAAGAGTGTCTCTGTCATATCTAGTGATGTTCATCTTGTGTAGATGGAACGGTAAAGGAAGAGAAAACGTGGCCGGAGCAGTCGTGACGGCAGCCGACCTCACAGGCGCCATTTAGACGCCATCCGGTATGAATTTCTGATTCGTGGTCCGCTTATTTGATTTAGCACGTTTTACGCTGGATGCCCTTCCTAACGCAACCGTCCACATTTATCCAGACTTGGGACCGGCACTAAGAGTGCACTTGCTTGTGCAACCCTAATGGCTGGGTTCTGTTAAGTACTTAGTGTATGGTCCCTTATTTTAATAACTCATCTTGTGCAAAAAAACAGACGAAAAGACAGCCATGTCTTTATAGGACTTGCTTTGCGCATTCGCACACAGTCATGCTCGATTAAAAAAGGGCCTTCCCCTAGCTGTTTACCAAAATTGCAAGCAATGCATTTGGCAAAATGTCTTAGTATTCTGAAGCATTAAGTTTTCACTTCACTGGAAGTAAAAGGGTTAGTGGAATCCTTAGAAAAAGACCCATACCATTATCTCTCACTCCAACAAACTTCACACTTTGCACAAGGCAGGACTCTCCAAGCATCTAGCAAACCCAGATTCACCTATCAAGTTTGAATTGAATTGAATTTATACATCTGAGGCAATGAGTCTGATTGTTACACCTAATTCAAATAGGTTCATCCAATTACATTTAGCCATGTAGTGTATTAGAAAGTTGATCTTATTGTTGGATAAGACAACATATGCAAACTGTTTTTAATTGTTAATTATTTAAAATTATATATATATTTTTTTTTTTGCTAGTGTTTGAAGCAGCAGGTCATAATGTATTATGTGTATTATGATATTCTTTGGTCAGTGGTGGGCGGTCAGGGCCAGCAAAGCTTTCTCTGCTGGCCTAAACACTATCAGAAGCACTAACCTAAATTCTAATATTTGTTCCATAAAATTGTATTAATTTATTTCCAACAGTTTATTCTTTTCATTTCGTAGCGTGTCATTTTGGCTGCACTGCTTCTAGTATGTGTATGTAGATGTTAGATCAGATTTCAGCCTCTATGTGCTGCCATGTCAATCTAATCTGCCCAGGGCCTTCAAAGTCTGTCCTGCTAGCATTTTACTATTGAGAATATTACCAACAGGTCTGTTTCTTTAACCAGTCAGATTTCATATTCGCCTCGCAGGGCCAGCTAGCTGGCCCAGAATAGTGTTGGCATTTCTCCGTCCTCTGATTGGTTGGTCAGAGGGAAACGGTTACAACAAGTTCGACTAGCAAAAAACTTGTGTACCGTGCTGCACACATTAATACATTTGAGTTAGACTTTTTTATGCCTACAGAGGAAGAGAAATTGATTTGGTCTTAGACATACTTAAAAATACATTTTCAAGAAAAGCGTTGTGAGGAGAGACCGGCCAACCCCAAAGCTAGCTAGCTTGTCTCAGCCCGGGAAAGGGTTTGTTCACCACTTCCAGACTAGTGAATACGAGCGGTACCACTGGCTTACAGCCTCTGAGGAGCAGTGCAAATTATGAATATGCATCTCTGGTGAGTAGGTTGTATTTTATTTACATTTTAAAGTTTTTGTTATGTTATTTAACAAATATTGATTCTCAACTGCTCCAGATGATGTAGGTGCACAGTTGCGGTTGTAGTGTAGAGGTTTGGAGTTGTCTTAACTGGGTTTCTTGCTTAAGTAAAATGGTATTCACCCTTCATGTGAGATGTGAAATGCCTTTGTGAAATGCCTCTCTCTTTCTGTAATGCCATGCATTGTTATATTGCATTTTTGTATAGTATTCATGGTTTCTATAATTGCAACATGATATTGGTGGTATTAAGAGGAGTATTAAGTCGGGTAAGTACCCACTGAAGGCCCAGGTACCAAATGCATGGCCTGCCACTGTCTTTGATTTTAATTTTAAAAAATTTAGCTAAAAGAAAATTGGTGAAATAATACACAATACTATAATAATAATAATAATAATAATAATAATAATAATAATACCAACTAAAATAATCATGATGCTTTATTTTATGTCCATTAATCACTCAAAAACAAGACTGACTATTAATATACATGCCTGCATATAATTTATGTCAGTTATTAATTTTCCTTCACTTATAAATACAATGAGAAAAAACCCCACAAAGAACAATTGTGTTACAGCATATTTTTTTAAATAAAAAAAATACAAAATATTTTAACAAAAATTAAAATAAAAACTTTAAAAGATATACACACATATATAATTCTTCAGAGATTCTTGGCCATGTCTGACCCACAATGTAACAGTTCATATGGTTTTTACATCATATACAAACAGATGTTTTTATTTAATTAACTTTTTTTGTTTAATGACATTGCTGTTTATTATAGCATGCTGTTCTTCACCCTCTCAAAAATCTGCTCCACCTTTGTTGCAGGGACACAACCTTCACGTAGAATATTAATTTTACCTGCAATCCAAACAGAACTAGTAAGCACATTGAAAAAGTAAAACTTGGGCATATGAATATCTTGGGAGTATGATAGTTTCAGATTACCTTCATCAATTTTTAGACAGCTGACCACTGTTGACGCCACTAGCTCATTGGAATGCCCATCACACAGTACTCCTTGAATCTTATGTCCAAGGCGGCTGTCACAAAAACAAAAAGTGGTTCTGTCATGCCTTGATATCAGTCCCATCAATTACTGCCCAATAAAGCAAACATTGGCAACCATTGTACAATTGTTTACATTTTACAAAAAAACAGTAAAGGTAACTTTAGCGTTACAGTCTTAAACAATATGAGGGAACTGAAATTTCCAAATAATTGCAAAATTAGCAAGGGAAAATTAGCAAGACATTAGCATGTTCACACTATGTATTAAATAAATCAATAAGTATAAAAAAATATCAGATTTGGTTACAAACAGCTGTGTATTTTGAACTTACTTAATAACCATATCATGATGAGTGCTGTCAGGTTCACCACTAGGGTTTGCAGATGTGATAGCCAAAGGCCCAGTAATGTCACAGAGGTGGGCAGTAACCGTGTGGTCAGGGACACGAATCATTATGCTATCCTTGGTACCCACACGTTCATATGCAGCCCCCACACCTAGAGAAAACAATAATTACTTGTAGCATACTCAAAAGAAAAACAAGTAAGTTTGATAATATATTGCATGCTTCTCTCTTACCAAGTTTGAGAAGCCAGTCTCCTTTTGGTACAATACAACTGATGCCTCCTGGATAGACATTTCTCATAAACTCCCATAACAAAGGACTAAATGGTGGTTTGGTTGCAGCAAGCTGTTCCAGACTAGAGATGCAGATACAGATAGGCTTCTCTGCAGGACGATCCTGTGGAGTGCAGTTTCAGGCAATGATGTGCAATACTCATTTATTTATTTATTTATTTATTTATTTATTTATTCATTTATTCATTTATTTATTTATTTCAGCACATATATAAATTAAGAATCAGTCAGTACTTACTTTGATATTGTAGATTTTTTCAATCGCACTTGGATTCTTGCAAGAAGCAGCCAGAGCATAGACAGTATCTGTTGGAATGCCACATACTCCACTGCATTCCAGCAATTTGGCAATCTGTAGGAGGCCACTGGTCCCACGAGAGAATGGTGTTGGACATGGAGCTGTAGCAAGATTTTTTTTCTTGTTATTATTCTAGAAAGAAAGAACAAGATGTAATTGTCAAACATTTGATTACTCATAATAACTTTCTTGTTCCATACTGATCAAAGTGTAAAGTACCTTTATGAGTGCAGGCCCAACTGGTATTAGAGTCTTGGAGAATAAGCAGTTAACAAGTGATGACAGAGTCCCATATAAGCAAATGATGGCAAATATTGAAAGCATAGCAACTGCAAAATAATATGTATAAAATTATATTGGTTATTTAGTCATATTTAAAAGTTCATGAATATTAAAGATGCATTGTCAGCTATGGAAAAAACTGTACCTTCCAGCTGGTATGGTAGTCTGTCAAGAGTGGAAAGAAGAAGGCACACCACTATGACCTCCATGATAGTGGTTAATGCTAACAAAACTAGATTGCCATAAGCAGCTGGAAATTACAAAAGTAGCATACTCATGTAAATACTCAATAGTAATGCCCTGCATTGTACATATTAAAACCAGTACTAATACTTACCAACTAGTATAAGGAAAGCATTAATCACCAAGAATGCTATTGCTCCTGCTGTTACCGCATTAGCTGATTCGGTTGAAAATTGCAGACGATGTCCTGTAAAGAATCAATTGATTTTATTAAAAACAATTTAAACATATGTAAATCATATCAAATGTTCAGAAATTTAGTATACTTAATCTAGAAATATTTTCATATAATCTTAAAATACCTGCAAATCTGAACCAGGTCCAGGTAGCCCAAATGGCTAAATAGAAGGATGGGATAATGGATCCAAACCTCTGCCCTCCTTGAACCTGTAGTCGGCTTACATAACCTTGAATGATAGCCCCTGGAATGAACACCCAGGGTACAGTCAGGTCAAGAAAACTCTGCTGGGATTGACTGTTTTGAATAGCTGAGAGAGCTGCCACTCCATTGGTGAGGTAAAACAGAGCATCAGGTAGTTGGGTACCCTTTGCATAGTGCTGCTCCTTTTCAAATTTCCTATGACAACCAAGGCAACTCTGTAGTCTGTCAGTTGAGACAGGCTGTGGTCCAACTGGAATTAGTGATTTCTCAGCAATGGTGTTAATTAGGCGTGCAAAGGTGCCATATAGTGAAACAGCTGTGAAGATGGAGCAAGCCACACCATAAAAGATGTAGTATCCATTAAGAGGAATCTGTGAGATTGTTGAGATAGTCAGCAAAAAGAAGAAGCTATTGTGGACCAACTCCAGCATGTCCATGTTCAGACTGGCAACACAAAGGATTACAGCTGCAGCTAGGAAAAACCAGTTACCCACCATAGCTTGTCTTGCTGTAGCTGCTTCACTCCTTCCAGTTAACACAGATATCACATACTCTTCCCAGGTCTTCACAAGCCAGAAAGTGCAGTGCATGCCAAATTTGGTTGCATGATAGCAATCTTGTCGCAAATAAGCATAATAACTAGAGAGGAGCTGAGCAGCAGAGTTGATGGATATCCAAATTGCAGATACTTTGATTGATGGAAAGTACCCAAAGGCATAAAAGGCAAATATGAATGGTGATATTGTATCACAGAAGAACCCTAAGGCCATGGGTTCAGCATATTTGGTGTTCTTCTTTTTTTCCTGACCTAAACTCTTGGAGTTGCTGGCATTGGTTGTTCCAAGAAGCAACACATTAAAGAGAGGGTTACCAAAACCCTTGAGTACATAGCGCTGAGCCACTCCTTTGATGAGTAGTGCTGCTGAGCCATATATGGCGAAGAGCAGGATGAGAAGTTCTAGCACTCCTGATACCACAAGAGCCCAGTCAGCCACTAGTCCCACAGCTTCAAAAACCAGTGTGAGGGTAATTGACCCAAACACAAATGGCATAATGTAGTTAACTGTGGCTGAGCAAAATGCCAACAGTAAAGAGAGCAAGATGTATGGCACTAGTCCAGCTATTGCTGACTCCCTAATGTATGTAGAAATTAGGGTTTCATCATCAGAAGAAGCATTTAAGTGAAGGTTCCCCAATGTACTATTTAGCATAGTGCTGTTAATATTGTGCTGATTTGCTCCTAGGAATATTCTTGTTGCACCGTAACTTCCCCAAAGTGCTGCATAGCCAATGAACGAAGTGCCACTGAGATGATCATATTTACGGAAGGACAACAAACCAGCAATCAGTTGGCACACTCCACCAATTAGAACCAGATGAACACCTAAGCAAACATGCACAAAAAAAAGGCCATCAGCTATTTTGGTGTATAGACAGGTTTTATGATCAAATTTGTATATTGGCATGTTCAGATATGCGATACCTAATATGTATATATATCATAACTATTTATATTTCTCATAACATAACAAAATAATATAATTTCACAATTAAAATAATTAATTGTGGAGACAATTACTGTAGTAATTATTTACATTAGAGCAAATAGTTTATACAAAACTATTTATACTAAAATAGAATAACAGTGTTAAGTCTTTAAACTGCTGAATAGCAGGTCTTTAACTGGGGGTGGGGGGGGTTATTAGGGTTTGAGTGGATATATGAATAAAACCTAGAAAACAACAATACCTGCAAGGATGTTTTCTACCCCAAATGCTGGAATGCCAGTTCTGGCACCATGAAAGTTCTGCAGAAGAACTAAGAATGCACTTATGCCATTAGCCAAGAAGCCAAGCACACCAGGCTCACTGTAGAAGCTGGCAGGAAAGCCACTTGCTGACGCCATTTGATCTGTTCACTTTAGATGATAAGAGTATGGTCAGATTTCAAGTCTTTTGGTAAGACACTGAATATCCCTATCAATCATTTAATTTAATTCAGGTAATATTCAGGTAATTTAAAATTTTCATCAGCTGGTTATTTGTTTAAGAAATGTATTTACAACAATGTATTCTGTGAATTGATGTATAGTAAAAACGTAAAATACAGGTTTTGGAAAAATCAAATAGTTTAATAGTAAAAAATTTATATTTTTATAATGTACATGTATATATATTTATAAATTATGTACATATACACATACTGTAATGAAGTGGAATGTAGCTAATAGATCATTTAAACAAGATAGGTTTGCTTTCCTCTAAAATGCACGTCTCATTTAAAGGTTACATTTATTTTCTATTGGTTCTGTCTTTTTCTTCATGTCCCTACTCCGCCTTATACATGTAAAAGTTAGTCATAGGCACTCTGCAGAGCTATTTAATTTCATGTCCTGCCTCTGCTTTGAGTTTACACAGGTGCTCTGATGTGCTACCAGTCAAGAGAAACCTGTGGCAGCTCTTAGGTGGCGTAGAGATAATGATATGGCTATTGACCCTGTAGCTCCACACAGAGGCAGAGTATAACACTACTTGTTTAAAAAATCAAAAAAAACTCTGCTTTCTTCTCTGTGGACTGACAATGTTACAAGTCTTGTAAAGAACAGGGTTTGAAGAAAAAGCTTTGGCTCAATACTAGTTCAAGATGGAGATCAATGCAGGACCTAAATGGGTAAGATTTATTACATTTTCTTAGAAGTTAAGAGGCAATATTGATGATCAGTTATTAAGACATGCTCTACTACGCTGTTGTATAATGAGATACATTACAAACAAAGCAGATACAATTTCACTTACCTGGTGCAAGTATCGTCCCTATTCGGTGATAGTGGAACGACTCTTTTTGTTTATAAGAAACATCCTTTAAGGGGAGTAGGAGGGGCTTCAAGGCTCTTGACCAATCTCTTGCCTTACCCTGAAGGATTACATCATTGGAAAATGGTAAGAAAATATGGTTCCTGGTCAGATCCTGTAAAATCCCACCCATGTTGCTAAAAAAAGATTTTGGAAGTTCCAGTCTTGCTTTGGTTGTGGACATCATTGTATATAAAGAGACCATTAAGACTCACCTGAACAGCAAGAGCATCACAGATGAACACTGCATCGTTAAATCCAACACAGGACAGAGGAAGACCTAGGTTTCAATTTGTCATCCACAGAAATCATCTCAACCACACAGAGTCACAATATGCTTTCCACAATTCAGGTAATTTGACTTTGCATTTTTTCATGTAAGTGTTAATGGGTGACAAAGTGGCAGTGTATACTGTATGTATATTTCAAATGGTCTTTTTGGTCAAAATAAATATTGTTTAGTGGCCTAATTGCTAATTTCTTGGCTTATTTATTTTACTCATAATGTTCTGAGCCACAATTGTTTATAATAGTAGAACTTCAACATCTTTTGCCAAACAAATGTACACATTCTTTTGAAGAATACTGTACAGGCCATTTATTATAACTGGTAAAATGCAATTATTCAGATATATGGTAATCTAACTAGATTAAATATAATCTATTAAAAACGAATTATCGGGATTATGTATAATAAGAAAATTATTTTAAGGTGAGTCAGCTTTACATCAGAACATGGAACACTTTTGTTAATCTTAACAAATGTATTTTGCAATATCTAGAAAGCAACCAGACAAGTGTCAGCCCTGTCTGCAATTAGAAGTTTCCATAAATCTGCACTAGATGGTAAGTCAGCTCTACTACTCAATGCATACATTTTATATTGATTAGGTTAGACTAAGTTTTAAGATAACATGTTATCAGATAAAACATATTTATCACACTTTTGGTTTCTAGGACAGCGATGAAGGCAGAAATGTCTCATCCATTCCATTCTTCTTCTTTTTTTTTTTCAGTCATGGAGCGCCCCGCCCCTGAGGAGACTGTAACAAGTAGCTTTGGCCGATTTATTCAGGGTGTGCAGCCAAGGCATCTCTCAGCAGTCGTACTCCATAGAAGCAAACGTATGGTGCTGGACAGCATTGGTGTAGGGCTGCTGGGTAGCACCACTGAAGTGTTTGAACTGGCACTCCAGCACTGCCAGGTATTGGCAAATAAAAAAACAGCTGCATGTTGAGCATAAAAGTATACATAAGTAATAAACATATTCACTATTTGTATATATATTATAGTTTGAAATAGCAAAACATACATGCACATACACAGTATCACAAAAGTAGGTTTGATTAAATGATCAGGTACACTTATAAGAATTAAAAGATACAGAACATTTCTGAAGAGTGCAATATTATACATAATAATCATTAAATGTTGAAACTTAAATAGTGGCCTGACCTTTACACTCTTCTTCACACCTCTCACTTCATTTGACTTTAATATGTATGTGCTTCGTCTAGACTCTCAAGCTATTCCAATCCCCAAACCCACATTTGTACAGAACCAGTGCTGTATTCAATGCTTACACAAAGTCTGTCCACAGACTATTTTGGGCCAGTAAAGTGTATGTAGCAGCAATCAGTCAAGTGATCCTTCTTTTCCCTTTTCTTCCAAAGCACATGTATGCTCCCGATGACATCAGCTTTGTCTATGGGCGCAGTGGGACCAAACTTTCCCCAACCCTGGCTGCATTAGTCAATGGAGTAGCAGTAAGAAAACTTTTTTATTAATTTCTATCCTTTATGTTCTATAGAAATACTAATTCTTTTTCATAGTGTGTGGCATGGATTGGATTTAAAATCTTTTAAAAAAATATGGACTTTTTCAATAACTTTGTTTCCTTTTCTTAGAAATAAAATAGTTATGATGTTAATCGACAGGGTGTGAGAAGAGTGAATCGCAGTGTTTTATTTACTTTCATTTTCACTATTTCCTATTATAAGCCTTACTCATATTTTCCTGTGATCAAGTGTTAATCCACTCTTGTTTTTTTTAAACATGGGTGAACAACTACATCTTTATAATAGAGTTGACATATATTTGAACTATGTCTAGCAGACAACTTGCATTGCCAAGGATAAAACAAAACACACAGTCACTAGGCACTATATAATTAAAGCAATGTGCCAGTCATTGATAAGTTGGTCTTCCTCAGGTTCATTCCATGGACTTTGACGATACCTGGCACCCTGCAACTCATCCATCTGGGGCAGTGCTTCCTCCTCTCCTTGCCATTTGTGACATGTTGCCTCAAAACAGCAAGCCAAGTGGTTTCGACCTCCTGATGGCATTCAACATTGGAATTGAGGTCCAGGGTCGCCTTATGAGATTCTCCAATGAGGCTCACAACATTCCCAAGAGGTGAGAAATGTCATACACACAGTTCTCTAAAAAACAGCATTAAAAAAACGTGAGCAGCCATCATAACAGGATACCTCAGTGCTCTCGAAATGAGTAATAATAATATTAAATGCAGTTTCATTTTGAGGCAGCCTCAACAGAAGTGCCACTGTGGCAAATAACATGGGTATTCTACAAGCTATTAAAGAGATGGGAGAGGTTGCACCAGCTGGATTTACACAAAGTTTCTATGAACTTATTGAGACAGGTGTTCATACAAACAACTTCTGTTTATGTTGTGCTTATTGCCCTATTACTGATGTTTTTACTCCCAGAGTGGAATAAAATGACTAATAATGTGTTATTTCCCTTAAATGTTCTTTAAACAGAAACATTTTTCCATTTCAATTATGTTTGTGGACATCTGAAATACTTTTTATAAAATGCTGACTTTGTTTTCAAAATGGCTTTAGAGAATCTTATGATATTTAATGATATTACTTATACAGTTTCTTATACAGTTGCATGTATTCATATGACTGTGCAGGCTTTTTTTAGTAAAAGCATAACAACATAAATCTGATATCCCTATTTATTTCTACTCAAAGGTTCCACCCCCCTAGTGTCGTGGGTACACTGGGCAGTGCTGCTGCATGTGCCCGGCTTCTTTCCCTCAACCAGACTCAGTGCAGCCATGCTTTGGCCATTGCTGCATCTTTAGCAGGTGCCCCAATGGCCAATGCTGCCACTCAGTCAAAGCCACTACACATTGGCAATGCATCTCGTCTGGGCCTTGAAGCTGCCCTACTAGCCTCTCGTGGGATGGAAGCAAGTCCACTGGTTTTGGACGGAGTGCCTGGGGTAGCTGGCTTCAGTGCTTTTTATGAAGATTACACCCCAAAACCAATGGTGTCCCCTGATGATGCAGAGCACACATTTCTTCTAGAGACACAAGACATTGCTTTCAAACGGTTCCCTGCCCACTTGGGCATGCACTGGGTTTCTGATGCTGCTGCTCATGTCCACAAAGCCTTGTTGGCTCTTTCGGGAGGAATCATCTCCCCAAGCTCAGTGCAGGAAATCCTGCTACGGGTGCCACACTCTAAATATATAAATCGCCCCTTTCCAGAGTCAGAGCACCAGGCACGACACTCCTTTCAGTTTAATGCTTGCACCACACTGCTGGATGGGCAGGTAACGGTGCAATCCTTTCATCCTAAAGCACTCATGAGGCCAGAGCTTCATGCCTTGCTCTCCCGTGTTCGAGTAGAGCACCCCCAAGACAATCCAGCTAACTTTGATTGCATGTATGGTGAGGTGCAGGTCACTTTGGTAGATGGTATTGTGTTGCAAGGCCATTGTGACACTTTTTATGGCCACTGGAGAAATCCACTAAGTAAAGAGAGCCTGCACAAAAAGTTTTGCAACAACGCAAGTGTAGTGCTCCCACCTGAGAGGGTCAATGGGATCATAGAAGCTGTGGAGAAGTTGGAGTTTCTTTCTGACTGCAAACCACTGCTAGATCAGTTGCAGTAAATATCTTATTTAAGTTTTCTTTAAGCAATCTTTATACTTTCTACTGAGAGACACTTTATATAAGGAAAATGTGCGACAATTTGTGTAAATAAGGTTTACATGCAGAACTTGTTTGTTTTCTCTTTAAATTGTTTTCTTTGAAATGTACTATACTAGCCAAAACAATGTATCTGTTTGCTCTCTTTATTCTCTGTATGCATTGTTATTGTGATATTTTATTTAAGTTTTTGCAATATGACGGTACAGGAATACAATAAAATTCTTAAATCTACCCTTGTTGTTCATTGCTTTGAATTACTGAGTCATGTGATTATTATATGATTATAACATAAATAAACAAGCTAAACACAAAAAGAATCCTATGTAATGTACAAAGGAATAAAAAGAAAACTTAACATATTTAACATTACATCAACAGACAAACATTTTCATCACATAATCTGCAGTTAACTTAGCTACAATTTATCTAAATATATGAATATAATCTAAACTACAACCATGTTGATTAAGTATGTTAAATACTCTATATGGACAAATGTATTGGTACACCTAGTCTTTTAAGATATATGTGATCCACACCACAAAGACACACAATTGTATATTATGGCTTTAAATGTGGTAGCATTGAATTTCCCACTCAATTGAACTCCTCACCTACATCAGTACCTGACTTTATAAAATAGGTTAGAGCTGTGATCCAATACGAGTGAAGAATGAACATTTATTCTCTAATGGTCAATCTGTTTTAATGATTTAGCTCAACAGGTTCAGGAAGTCAACAGAGACGTGTGGCATTACTGATGACATGGGAAGAGGAGTTGTATTTTGGAAGGGAAACACTAAAATCTAAACATTCCTGATTCCATGCTTAATGTTCTTTTCAATGTTTTCTGAGGAATAGTTGTGGAAATAGAAAGAGGTGACACTCCCCCAACACACACACAACCATTTCTTTTACTTTCATTGTGAGGACTGACATAATTCCACTGACATATTTATTAATGTAAATTAACACTGTACTAATCCTAAATTTCTGAACTCTGAGTTTTTCTTTTCGATTATAAAAATGGGCAAAAAAATATTTTTCTCTTGTTTTGGACCAGCCAAATGTCCGCAGAAGGTCAAAACTTTCAAATATTTCTTATTTGGAAATGTAGTCCCCAAAAAGATGTAAAAGCATGACTACACACACACACACACACACACACATTAACTAACATTCTTGACTCACCAAACCTTTTACTGTTTAAACATTTGAAAAAACAGAGGTACTGTGAACATATTAATAAGCAATAGTTAGACATATTTTGCTATTTAGACTAAAATATTGTAGTTAGACGATTCAAACATGGTATTACATTTTATTTTTAAATTACTGTTTCGTGATGTGGTCGTAATTAAGTGATTAGTAACCAAAGAGCTCCCCTGCAAGTTATACAACAGACAGCCACTTTGAAATATTGTACTAGATATATACTAGAGATGCAGAGTGGCAAACAATACAAGGCTACTGTGTCTCCTTGCCAACTTGTAGCTAGCTTGCTCATGGTAGGCAGTTAGAGAAACATCAGCTAAAGGTGTGTGTTTGGGTTTTTTTCCATAGTGAACACATCTAAAGCAAGTCATACCTATCAAGTTAACCAAGAAATAAGCTTTATTATAATACCACACCTCTAATAATGAGAAAAGTATAATGATGCAAGGAAATTATTTCCTCCTCTGATTTCAACCGGGATTCTACAGGTTTTTTACTTTTGTGACCATAAAGTGCAGATGCAAGTTTTAAAAGTTCTATGTATACAGTTCTTTTCCAAATGAAAA
Source organism: Silurus meridionalis (assembly GCF_014805685.1). Lineage (NCBI taxonomy): Eukaryota > Metazoa > Chordata > Actinopteri > Siluriformes > Siluridae > Silurus > Silurus meridionalis. The sequence goes on from NC_060888.1 coordinate 7,782,761, forward strand.
TAAATAAATAAATAAATAAATAAATAAGACTTGTATCTGACTTTTTTCTGTATTCTGATATTTATTTGTGTATGAAGCAAAGGTGTTGAACAATAATGATAAAATAACCTGGTGACTAATAAAAAAAAGTGATACAGAATAACATTGTCCAATGAAATGTAATGTCTCACCATAAAGAGCTGGTGTTATGTTACTTTTGAGTTTTTTCTTTGGGTCTTTATGTCTCCATGTTTTTTTAATAGAACAAAGGTACCATGTTTTTTTTTTAATAAATACAATATAGTATGTATCATATTCAGTGAAGCCAAAAGCCTAAAAGGAGCAGTGGGAATGCACGTTTTTCTCGAGTTCCGTTTTTTACGCCTGACCCAAATTTTCCATTGTAACACCCACTCAGGCCTGCTATTACCTTTAATTATATAACTATTAAATACCTACATATCTTCTGACATGTCAGAAACTTTTCTCATTTATCATGTAATGAGCTATGTTAACTGATAAATCACTAACGTATCTGAAGAAATCAGTAACAAAAAAAAACCCTTGTATTTGTATTTTCCTGCTTCTGTATGATACGTCACATCAGTATGGTGCAAATGATCTACCCAAAGATCATATCTCACACAAAGGGCCATACTATCTCTGTCTTACGCAAAAAAGCAAACTATATATATCTTTCAGAGCAGAATGTTTCCCCATGCTTTTGCCTTGAGTGAATTGGTTTCTTTCCATGCGCATTTATGTCATCACGTAACTGTTTGTTGAACACATCCAGACTGAAAAATTGCATCACTTTAAATACAGAGTTTTGACACTAACATTCTGTTTGTTTTATTTTGGCATGTGAGTAAAACTGATGAATAGTACCTTCCTTAATATAAAATATGATAAAACACAAATGTTGCTTTATATAATGCTTTCTGAAAATATGGGTAGATCATTTATTTTAGGAAAAAATTACTTTAACTAACAAGCTGCTGTTTAATTTCTTATTTGCATTCAAATCTATCAGAGCAAGGGACACTAGACCATGTTTTTTACAGTTCATTATAATTATTTTTGACAGGCCATGGTGCAATTAATTAACATCTTTACTTAAATCAAAAATAAAATTTCATTATGAATTAAAATAAAGGAATAAAGGAAATGCTTGGTTGAGTAGTTCTGTGTAAAAGCTCATATCAGATCATTTCATATGATGAAGCCTTTTTATCATACTACAACATTTACTGATACATTAGATCCTTGTTCCAACATTTACTGATACATTAGATCCTTGTTCCAACATTTACTGATACATTAGATCCTTGTTCCTTATAATAATCCAATGAAGTATTTTTTAAACAACATCCAGGTTTGATAAAATAATTAAAACATGACTATGCAAAGGAAAAATCATATCTTAACAAAACACTTAATAAAGAAATGATTTTACAATCAATAGAAGAAACTGTGCCAACCCTTATTCATCCTATTGCCTATTGCTGATAGGTATTGTGAGTAGTTGCAAATAGAAAAAAAATGCATATAATATTATATAAATGTAATAAAAGTTAATAATTTTTTATTATTTCACTTTTTTATCTGCTAGAATCAACACAATAATCTAAGAAGCCAATTTTATAAAAACAATATAAAGAAGTCAATAAAACCGTGACGTGCAAATAGTTACAAACAGCAAAGTACAAGATACTCACTGTGTGGATTAAGGAATTTTTATTACTGTTGATAAGAAACTGGACTGAGGTGTGGATGAAAGCCAACGGACTTCAATTTCAGGATGAAAGCTAACTCAGAACTGGAACAGAACTGGATAGGCAGCACAATAAATATAATTATGAAGGTTTATTATTGAAAGCATTATTTTCTTCAGATTGATTCATTATCAAACTACGCAGATTGTGCCTGACAAGCTCATGTACAACAGCCGTTGCAGCAAAAATACAGAGATCAAATGATGTTTTCCGTCAAAATGGCATATTTGAAAAAATTGTTTAACAGTTTTGGGAACAAAAGTGACAATTCACATGAAAAGAACATTGTCTTAATGTCCTCAGTAAAACAATGCTTTTTATGTTTTAATATACTATATATACTATATTATAATAATATACTATATTAGGTTCCCTGGCGGCTTCCCTGGCGGCTTCGATCCCCGGTCAGGAAACCAACCCGAGCCACTCTTAGTGCCGGTCCCAAGCCCGGATAAATTGGGGAGGGTTGCGTTAGGAAGAGCATCCAGCATAAAAACATGTGCCAAATCAAACATGCGGAGGATCCGCTGTGGCGACCCCAAAAACGGGAGAAGCCGAAAGAAATATAATAATATACTATATTATGTATTTAGCCACCTTTTGCTCTCATAATAACCTTCACATTTCTGGAAAGGCTTTTGTAGCATGGTTGTGAAGATTTCAGATTTTTCAGCCACAAGTGCACTAACAGGGTCAGCTGCAAATATCAGTACCTGAACTCACTGATCCAGTTCGTTCTAAAGGTGTTCAATGGGGTTGAATTCAGGGTACTCCTGTTCTTCCACTCCAACCTTAACAAAGGTTTTCATTCAACTTGCTTTGTGCACAGGGGCATGTGATGATGGAACATGTTTGGCTTTTTAAGTTAATGCATATAACATCATGAAAAGATTCTAAACAATTGTAGTGTATTTGATATTGTTTTATTTGATCATTTTAGACAAAATGAATAATGTTATAAAATATATATAATGAGCTCATTGTTTAGCAACACAACATCTCATCTAAAGTAAATTATAAATAAAGCAAAAAAATAACAATTTACGTGAAGAAAATGTTTTATTCCTTATTAAAAAAAAACATTTGCACTTAAAACGAATTTGCACTTAAGAGCAAGGGACATTAGACCATGTTTTTACAGTTCATAGTAATTATTTGTTGAAAGCTCAGAAAGGTGCAATCAATACACATCTTTCGTTAATTCTAAAAGAGAATTTCATTATGAATTCTAATAACCACCCAACACTTGAATGCATTTGAAATAAAAAGAATGTCCTCAAAAAACATCTTATTAGCACCTTTGATATAAGTTAAAAGACAAATAAGATGTTACTTGAGGTCATTGCTTCCCATTTAATATTCAAAGGTTCACTAAAAATGGTTTGCTTAAGTGCTAAGGAACCTTTGCTAAAAATAAATGCAGTTCTGTAGTAGTTCTGTGGGAAAGACCCATTGAAACATTTACTTTGTAGAAACCTATTTATAGAACTACAACCTGTACTAATAAAAACACTTCAGATCCTTGTTCCTTATGATAGCCTAATGGAGTCTCTCTGTAAAATAAAACCCAGGTTTGATAACTTGGAAACACACAGCACCTTTTTTCACATGAATGATTCTATATAAATACCTGACTATGCGGAGGACCAATTCACTCTAAGCAACACTTCCTCAATGCACCTTATCACTTCCTTAATGCAATAAAAAGGTAATAAAGAACATCCAAATGAACAGATAAATATATTAAGAAATAATATAACTCCAAAATGATAGATATTGGGAGTAGTTGCAAAAAGCAAAAAATATGTTAAATTGTTTATTATCTAATTCAATAAAATGTTTAGTATGCATAAATAATCAAGGATCATATAAAGTAAATTATCCCCTCTGCCTCCCTTACACCCAAAATACGTTACAGTAATTAAGCTAATTATTTTTTCTTAATTAAAATGTGTTCTTTGTTAATTTAAGATAAGATTTGATTCCATTAGCTAACACAACTGGATAAGCAGCTAATTAAGTATCATTATGGAGGTGTATTAATAATTATAAAAGTATAATGTTCATCAGATTGATTCATTATCTAACTATGTAACATTAGTATTAGTATTAGCTCACGTATAACAGTAGCAAATGTGCAGCAATGGTCAGCAGCAAACATGCAGAGATCAGATTATGTTTTCGGGGGAAAATGATAATTCTATAATAGAATGTTTTCAAATAAAAATCATCTAACAGTTTTAGTAATAAAAGTTACAGTTCACATGACAACATGAAATGTAAATTTCCTTAGTAAAACAATGCTTTTTATGTTTTAATACTAGGTTAAAATGAGCAGTTTCTTTATTGTAGCTGGTATAATATAATAACAAAAAATCTCATTGTAAAAGAACCATACAGAAAGTCTCGACAATGAGCAGTAAGAAGGTAGATGACATTTCACAATAGCAAAGGTAAACTTGATATACCACCCTGTATAAAGAACTCTAATGCTCCGAGAAGCAGTCTGTGCAGTTCGTCCACTTCAACCTTAACAAAAACTTGCTTTTTGCACAGAGGCACTTTTTTTTATCCATTTTGTTTTGTGCAAATGTGTAGAATTTTGTCGGCAACAGACATGAGAAGAACCATATATGCTTGTGATGGTCAAATATAAACTTTTTTTATCTTTGTCATATAGTATATGTGAGTATTTATCACTTACTCAGGTAGCAATCTGGCTGTATAATCAGAAATAATAATGTGTCATTATACAAATGTAATAAATGAGCTCATGACCCACACCTTTTGTCTGCATTTTATTTTTATTGTATTTATCCCTGGTACTACATCAGTTGAATTCATATAAAGCATCTTTTCTGCCTCCCTTAATACAAAAAAAACATGTTGATGTAATTAAGCATGTATTGTGATAAATACAAAAAAGGCGTATTATGAAAAAAAAACACAAAGAAAATTCCCACAATGAGCAATAAAAAGATAGGTGAAAATGAACAATAGCAAAGATAAATTTTGTTCTGTTTAATAACCTTTAACACCCTGCGACAAGTGAGGTCTAAGATTTGGAAATTTCTCTCATGTTCACCTGAACATCACTTCTGAATACACTTTGTTGGTAATATACAATATTATGGATTTAGTCTCTATTTGCTGTTATAATAACCTCCACACTTTTGGGAAGGCTTTCCTTTGATTTTGTAGCATGGCTGTGATGATTTATTATTATTCAGTCACAAGTGCCTTAGTAGGATCAAATGGGGATGTAAGTGCCTGAAAACACTGTTCCAGTTTTTCCTGAAGGGGTTCTGAAGTAAGGTTCAGGACATTCCAGTTCTTTAACTCCAAATTTGTACTATCATACTATTTATACCATTTACACAATTAATACTATTCTTGCCTGTTATGGTGCCTGGTTTTAGTGTTCTAATTTCCCTAACCTATGTTTTAACATTAAAAACACCTGAGAAAAAGACAGAATTTTTTTTTAATATGTTAATTAAAATGTGTAATGCTAGACCTGTGGATCAATAGAAAGGAAAATATATGATTAATGGTTTAACATCATGTGCCTGGTACATAGAAAATTGACGAACTAAGATGATGTCTAACATAAAAATATTCACTTTTTTGAAAGACATCAGCAAAGTTCTAAATACACAAAATACAAAAAGTAAGCTATTAAAAGAACCAGGAAGCACATTGTTCTGCATATGCAAAATAGTTTCCAAACATCCTTAGAAGAAATTCTACTGTTTTATAAACTTTATTGGTGTCTTGGACTTTTACATCATTTGTTTATTCTAGGGCAATTAAAAGCCAATTTATTAAAGTGTAGGCAAAAAATCTACAATCGCAGCCAATTTAGTTATTACAGTTTATTTAACAAGTGCCAGATTGTACATTATGTTGATTTTCATTTTTTTTTTTTTTTCCATTTTCTGATTTTCTATGGGCTAGTACCATTTTAAGGCCTGAAACTCATAGTTGCCTCTCAAGGGCCAAACAAGATGTGAATGCATGTCTTGTCCACATCTTCTGCCCTTGCACAAGAAAAACAAACATTCCAGACTTGAGCACATGAGCATAGGACAGGATGTAGCTGTGGGCACAGGGGTGTGTATTGGGGGAGACATAACAGCATAACAATTTGAGGCATGAGACTACTCTGTGGCACTTACCATTCTGGACAAATTTCCTGCACTCTCAATCTTTGTTTGAGTGCATACCACAGAGTGAGGTCACAAAACCTACAGCTTCTTCCACACACAGGTACACGTGCACACAACCACACGTGGCTATAATAAAGATAGTATTCATCCCATTTAAAGTTTCCATTGCTTGATGGTGACAATGATTATGATTATGATAATTTTGAAAGGAAATAGTGCAAAAGAGTTTCTGTTGCAACACACTTCCTGAGAAAGTATTTACTGTGAAATAAATCAATATGGGTGTTGTTCATTTACAGTCTTAATGACTCAAACGTCAAAAGTTAAACCAAATTTGCAGGGTAAACTAGAGAATTTAGATTTCTTGGGTCATGTGCTTTTTTCAGTCTAAATGTAAACAAAACAATAATAATTGCACCTAAACCTTTACCTAAACCTAAACCTTTATAATTAAAAGTGTATTATGTGTAACATAATATAGTAAAGCTTTAGAAACACTAAATAAGTAAACGGCTCCTCTATCAGGTTGAAATAGATGTTCAACCATTGTGTGTTTTCTGTATTCTCCTGATCTGTCCTGTATTGGGGAAAAAAAGAAAAGAAAGTCTGGCTTTCCCAAAACTCAAATAGAATGGTAGTCAAAGTGCAATTGTTAGTCTGCTCTGATGTGAATTTAACCATTACACTCTAACAATAGTTAGAGTACTTAAATCTGCTTTTTGTTATCACATATATGTAAGCTATAGGATTTGATTAACAAACACTGAAAAAATTAATTTAAAGTAATGTATTATTATTATTATTATTATGATTATTATTATCAAAGCACTGTTACACTACCAGATCTGATTGATCAACAATAGCTTTAATTCAAATTACTAGTTTATATTAATGTGCCTATTCTAATGAGTTATTATTTAGTAACAATACCATGTATATACCAGGCACTAAATATAAGACTAATTATAAGTAAATATAAAAAAAAATTATAGAATTATATAATTCATATTAATATTTTACAAGGAGTTTCCAGTGTTTGTGATTTTTAGTGTTTCTGTCACTTTATCATAAAAAAAATGCAGATGTTCTACAAATATTACATGTCCAGTTCTTTACATTTATTAAAAAAATAAAAACTTTTAATGAATTATGAGCTATCAAATATTTTAGTGTGTAAATGTTGCTGAATCAGTATAAACTAGCTGAGGTAATTGATGACTACAAAATAGAAAGTTCAAAAGGGTCATATAAGATTGTCGGGAAGAAAAGCACAACAGAGAACTCAACTGAGTCATCCAGATTGCCAAAATGTAGACCTTTGAGATACAAAGATAGAGTTTAAAGGTCAGTTGCAGATGAAGACCTCTATGTCACTTTGGAAGTTTGCTGTATAATTCTCAAAATATATATATTTTTTTCAATTACCAGAACATACATTTTCAAAATAGAATTTATTACATTACATGTGCTGTTAGAATGATTTACATTACTTTTCACATTACATTTTACAAGTTTTATAAGATTCTTCTGGGTGATTTTGGTCCTGTTCTTAAAGTTAAGATAGCAACAGCTAAATGTTCCCTTCACAGTTAGACTGCACTGGACCAGGTCTTAGTTGCTGTAGTTGGAAACTTCTATCAGGTTGTGGTCAGGGTCTCGGAAGTACAGAGAATTGATGGGGCCTACCGCTCCTGTCCTCTCGACTGGCCCTTCCTCTATCTTCACACCACATTCCTGTCAATAGATAAGATGAAAACAACACAATAAAAATTATAAAAGCAGAAATCAATTATGCATGTTCTTCTGCAGTTTAAAAAAGAGTTTTCTGAAGTAGACCTTCAGATGGGCAGCGACTGTTTCCAACGGGGTCTTTGTGATGAGACAAAGATCTGCTGAGCCTGGCAAAGGATTATTGGCTTTTGGCTCAAACTCTTTTCCAGCTTCATGTAGGTTGAATTTCTGCTCTCCAAAGCTTAAAGCCTTACGGTTTCCCTAAGATGTATAGCAGAGTAAAAATGGAATGTAGGGTAAAGCTTATCAATGCAGAAAAGCAGCAATAACAAGTAAAATTTTGTTTCAATTTCATTGGACTAAAAGACGAAAGAAAGAAAGAAAGAAAGAAAGAAAGAAAGAAAGAAAGAAAGAAAGAAAGAAAGAAAGAAAGAAAGAATTATTATTTTATTTCTTTTATTAATTTTCTTTTTTTTTAGCTATATTTTAAGAAGCGATTGTTTAACGTTAAAGCCCTGTGCTATGAAATGGAAAAGTTATGAGCTGACATCCCAGGACTAGTAAAGAATATTAGACCTTTGATGAAAATTCAACTCAGCTGTTTGATTCATATTAATCAATAACTAAAATCAACCAACCAACTGCAGTATTAGAAAGGAAGAAAGGAAGAAAGAAAGAAAGAAAGAAAGAAAGAAAGAAAGAAAGAAAGAAAGAAAGAAAGAAAGAAAGAAAGAAATTTAAAAGTTCCATTTTGAGCATGGATCCTCTTAAAATTTCTTCCTCATACCCTCTCATTTCTCATTTTCCCTGCCACTGTTACCATTGGTTTTCTCATTAGGGATAAGCTTATAAAAAATTTTCTAGACTATGTAAAATTGATTATAAATAAAAAAAAAATGCTATACAAACAAAAGTTAATTGAATTGAATGAATAACTGCAACTTTTCACCTGGTAGTGCACAATAACAGTAATAACCGAATGCTTTATCATATATACAAAATACTATAGTAAGCTAGAGACATCCTCTAAATTGTTTAAAACTAGTTATTTATCCATTCCTAAATTCTAAATTTTACATTTTACAACTGCACAAGCCTATAACCATTGGTTTGAAAGAGGCAGATGTAGAGGAAAGATATGGAGACGGATGATACGCTGTGGCGACCCCTATTGGGAGAAGCCGAAAGAAGAAGAAGAAAATCCTATAAACAATACAGATTGGTGTAAAGTGCATAAGTTATTTTCATGAAGTAAACATTTAAATGTAATCTTGTCCTCTCGAAAACACATCCACTGCTTAATTTTAAGAAACATCACTACATCATATTATTGAAAAATTGTTTGTGGGGCTAATTTCGGTACAACGTCGCCACCGTGTGGTTATTGTCATATTGCAACGATTACACTCATCAGTAATAAAGGACTGGAGAAGCCACTGATGCTGCAAGATCTAACCTTAAATGTAACTACACCCATTCCCAAGACTGAGGAGTAGAAATCTGTGCTTCTCTTTACATCCCGGACCGTCAGCACGAGATGATCCAGATGGCTGATCTGAACCGGACACGAGCTTTTCAGGCGAGCTCGGACTGCTCCAGTCAACACAGCCGACTTTATAAAATATGAGTAAAAAAAAAAAAACATTAAACAAAGCGCAAAATAAACACACGCATACTATACAGACGTTATGTCAGTGATCTGAAGAGAAGAGTGTGTATTACATTTCTTGGTCATTTTTTCCACTTTATTCGAGTATTTACGGTAAAAGGAAATTCGCCAACTGAGTCAGTACGTCAGACTTGTTAAAATAATAACATTGTTTCCGTGTTAAGCTTTGAATTGTTCATTAAATATATAATTAATAACGATATTTCTAACGCGTAACACATCCAACAATCTTATGCCGTCTTTAAAAAACTTAATTCAAAGGCTTTTTTTACATTAGGGAAGTGTTTATTCATTCACAAGCACAGTAAAGAGATCAGGAACATTGGCGCATCGATCGCGGTGTTTGATTTTACCGTAGTGTTGATTCCCTGACGGAAAAACGAGCAGAGTCGTAAAGCCATGAAACCGCTGAATAAACCCGGTATGGTGTGGACCTGAAGCTGCCTGGTGATTGTGTAGCTGCTGTTGCGTTCAACAACCGGAGTTTAGTTTCAAAGGATATTACCGTAATAACTGTTCTTGTGGGAAAAAATAACTGTTACATCGGAAGTGCTAGAACAGTGGATAAAATGTTGGACTTTTGATCAGAGGGTTATGGGTTCAAATCCCAGCACCACCAACCTGCCACTGCTGCGCGCGTGAGCAAGGCCCCTAACCCTCAATAGTTAAACTGGGATAACTGTAAATCTCTCTGGATAAGGGCGTCTACCCAGTGCTATAAATGTAAATGTACTGTAACTTACTAAGCACCTTTAGAACCATGAGAATTGATTTGGACTATAATTAATATAAACAGTGTAGGACTGCAATTTGCATGAGTAGTTCTGTATTTAAAGACTGAACAGCTCACTTCAATGATGAAACTATATTTAATGGACATTCAGTGTTGCCCAGATGAGGATGAAGTTCCCATTCTGGTTCCTGTCAAGGTTTCTTCTTGATATCGTTTCAGGAAGTTTTTCCTTGCCACTGTCACCACTGGCTTGCACATTAGCGATAAACTTATATGCACTAAATTAACGTTATCTTTGCAAAGCTCCTTTTGGTGGCAGTGTCCTATGTTAAAAGCGCTTTAGAAATAACAATGAATTGAAATAAATTAATAACTGCAACTGCTCACCTGGTAGTGCACCAGACGCTATTATTAATGGTTGATTAGTGGTTAATTTCTGTACAATGCTGCCACCGTGTGGTTGTTCTTACAATTAATAGAAGACACTGGAGAGGCCACTGATGCTGCAAGTGGTTTAAATCTACCTTAAATGTAACTACACTCATTCCCAAGACTGAGAATTTCTCTACACATTCCAGCACGAGATGATACAATATTATTTAAGGTTCATATTATTATTAACAGACTGTAGACAGCATTGTAGACTGTATTAAGTTACACTAGAGCGGTTGTCCAAATGTTAGCTAGATGACAACCATTTTAATGTGCAATAAAGAGATTACCTGTATAAATGATTGGAAATGTAGAAAAGGATAATAAGAAATTATTAAGTCATGGCATAAACAAAAGTTTAATAAGAATACCATTTGGATAAAATATCTCTTCTCCAGAATACTTGTTACATGTATTCTGGACCAGAGATGTTTGGTTGCTGTCATCTTATAGACAGTTTGGGGGCAGGGCTTTGTGGACACGGGTGGGTATCACTTTTATGGACTCTTAATCTTTAAAATATATTTAAAAGAGTAATTATACAGTTGAAACCAGGTATTTACATACACTTCAGGAAAAAACACAAAAACCTTTATTTCTTTACTGTCAAACATTAAATCAGAGTAAACTTTTTCTGTTTTAAATCACTAAATATTAACATATTTTTTGCATTTGTTAAATGTCAGAATCGAGCGAGGGATAATTTTTTATGTATATTTATTATAACTTTCATCAAAGTTTATCGTGCCTTTAAACAAAAAAAAAACTCCAGATGATTCCATTCTGAGCTTAAGATGCCTCTGATAGGTTAATTGATTCCATTTGATTTAATTGGTGGCACAGCTGTGTGATGCATATAAAGGCACACCTCAAACACAGAGCCTCTTTCTTTGACATCATGGGAAAATCAAGAGAAATCCACCAACACATCAGAAACAGAATTGTTGACCTCCACAAGTATGGCTCATCCTTAGGTGCAATTTTCAGATGCCTGAATGTCCCACATTCATCCGTTCAGACAATAATACGCAAGTATAAAAAACATGGGAATGTACAACCATCATACCGCTCAGGAAGGAGACGGATTCTAAATCCCAGAGAGGAACGTTTTTTGTTGCGAATTGTGCAAATCAACCCCAGGACAACAGCAAAAGATCTTGTGAAGATGCTGGCTGAAACTGGTAAGACAGTGTCATTATCCACAGTAAAACGAATACTGTACCGCCATGAGCTGAAAGGTTACTCTGGGAGGAGAAAGCCATTACTTCAAAACCAGACTACAGTTTGCAACTGCACATGAGGGAAAAAATCTTAATTTCTGAAGACATGTCCTGTGGTCTGACGAAACAAAAATTGAACTGTTCGGCCATAATGATAAACGGTATATTTGGAGGAAAAAGGGCGAAGCTTTGAAGCCTCAGGACACCGTCCCAACTGCCATGTATGGGGGTGGTAGTATAATGTTGTGGGGCTGCTTTGCTGCAGAAGGGACTGGTGCACTTTACAAAATAGATGGCATCATGAGAAAAGAAAATTATGTGGATATATTAATGCAATATCTGAAGACATCAGCCAGGAAGTTAAAGCTTGGGTGGCAGAGGTGGCAAAAGTACACACATCCTTTACAGATACTCATGTTTTAATATACTTGGGTAAAAGTTGAAGTACTGATTAAACTTTTTTACTTAAGTGAAAGTAAAGAAGTCTTGGCTCTGACATGTACTTAAGTAAAAAGTAGTTATTACTGCTACCTGTGTTAGCTGTTAACTGGACCTCACATCATAGATAGATAGATGGATGGATGGATGGATGGCTGGATGGATGGATGGATGGATGGATGGATGGATGGATGGATGGATGGATGGATGGATAGATAGATAGATAGATAGATAGATAGATAGATAGATAGATAGATAGATAGATAGATAGATAGATAGATAGATGGATGGATGGATGGATGGATGGATGGATGGATGGATGTGATAGCCTAGTGGGTTATTGTCAGTATCCCCACAAGGATGAGTTTGAGAGTTTGATTCCTGTTCGAGCTGGTTGCTGTGTTGGTAAATAAAAGGCACTTCTGTGGTAGCTCAGTGGGTTAAGGCTTGTGCCTGAACATGGTCCTTAATATAGTCCACGCTGGTGATAAGGTTTCAAAGCCAGTCCTACATGCCTTCTTTCTTACTGCGCTGGCATGAAACAAAGTACGAACCCTCCAAAAAGCACACATGCTTTTCAGCAGTGGTCGCTCAGTGGTTTAAGGCCTCATCTAAAGATGCTTCCAAGTCTGATCTCTTCCATGGTTGAGTGGGTTAAGGCTGGTGCATCGCTGATGGTAAGGATCAGGGTTTGAATCCTGCTTTCTGCCTGCTAGTTGCGATGTAGGTTATGTTCCTGCTTCCTAAATCTTTCTTTAGCTTTATATTCTTGTGTTGATGGTTTAAAGGTAGATAGACCTGCTCTAAACAACCTTCCTGGCCTGTCTTCCCTGATGGTTCAGTGGGTTGAATCAGGTTTCTTGCTTTTGGTGGGGTTCAGGGTTCGAATCCTGCTTTCTGTCTGCCAGTCACGATCAGGATTCACTTCCTACATCTTTCTTTAGCGATATATTTTTGTTTTTAATGGGTTGAAAAGAAAGATAGACCTGCTCTAAATAAGCTTCCTAGCCTGTCCTCACCAATGGTTCAACGGGTTAAGGTTGGTATCTTGCTGGTGGTGGGAATCATGGTTCGAATCCTGCTTTCTTTCTGTTATTTACAATGTGGGTTCAACTTGTACTACTTACATCTGTATTCGCTTCCTACATCTTTCTTTACAGTAAAATTCTTGTGTTGATGGTTTGAAAAGAATGATAGACCTACTCTAATCAAGCTTCCCATCCTGTTTTTTTTCTGATGGCTTAGTGGGTTAAGGCTGGTACTTTGCTAATGTTGCTGGTCAGGGTTCAAACCTGGATTTCTGTCTGCTAGTCATGAGGTAGGTTAAATTCCTGATTCCTACATCTTCATATTCTTGTTTTGATGGATTAAAAAGAAAGATAGACCTGCTGTAAACAAGCTTCCCAGCTTGTCCTTCCTGATAGTTCAGTGGGTTAATGCTCGTGCCTTGCTAATGGTGTGAACCAGGGTTCGAATCCTGCTTTGTCCCTGCAAGTCACGTCATGGGTTTCCTTCCTATGTCTGTCTTTAGCATTATATTCTTGTGTTGATGGTTTGAAAGAAAAGATAGACCTGCTCTAAACAATTGTTGCAGCCAGTCCTTCCCGATGGTTCAGTGGGTTAAGACTGGTATTTTGCTGTTGGTGGGGTTCATGGCTCGAATCCTGCTTTCTGTGTTTCTGTCTGGTCTGAATTTCTTGCTTTGAAGCCTGAAACAAACGATAAACCCCCCAAAAAAAAAGAAGGTGTGTTGTGGGACTTGATGGCTTTGTGATAAAAGCCTTGCCTCTGAGCTCAGAGGTTGCTGGTTTGAATCTGGCTTGTCCCCACACTGGGTAAGTTGTGTGGAAAGTAGTGTCTGGTGAGCAGTGAGGTAGTTGACTGTAAACAAAGGCTGTGAAGACCTGCTGCGTTACAGCCTCAGAAAAAGTGAGGGTGATTGTCAAAAACCTGACTTTTTCCCTATATATGCAAAACTAAGTCGATACTTTTTTGAACGTTTTTGCGTCATAACCCACTGTTTTCAGCTACTCAGACACCGGGGGGGCAGATGCCCGGATATTGCCCCCCTGCTTCAGGATATGCCCTCCGAAACCACATCCAACCTTCCACGCAGCCATTTCTGACACCTTCCTTACTACGGCCACCGGAACCTTCCACACTCTTAACTTTGAGCCCTGGCCGGGGTTTGAACCAGCAACCTCTCAACCTAGAGGTAAAGCTCTTCCAATTGAGCCACAGGATCTCCTGCAAGAACCTGATTTTTAGGACCTTTTTTGGTTCTTTTTAAAAACTTTTAAAGCAATTTAAAGGAAAGCTAAGGGGTAGGAATCGAACCGGGTACATCAGATAGCAGCGACCACTTCACTGACCATTACACCAACACAGGAGCAGCAAACAAGTCTTTGCTTATTGGACTCTTGGCTTTTCTATAGTTAGGAGACCAGTGTTTCCTCTTAGATCATGATGGTAGAGGGTCAAAACTTCTCCTTCCTGTACATTCTCTCAGTAACTCAAAGTCTATGAGAAGTGACTCAGGTACAAGAACCTCATCTCCAACACCTGCACCACTGATATACCATGATTTGCCAGCAACCAATTTTAATGATCTTTCATTGTTCTGTTTTTAAACATTTCTTATAATGTTCAATATGAAATTAGAGGTAAGAATCAAACATGGGAAGTCTTTCATCATAGATCACTAACGGCATTACTTCAAAACTCAAAACTTTGTTAGACATGTAAAGACGCAGGAAAGACAGAGACAAAGACAAAGAGACACAGACACAGCTTTATAAAGAGTGAGAAACAAATAGAGAGACAGCAAGAGAGAGAGACATTTACTAAAAGAGACACAGAGACAATTAGATAGAGAAAATAGAGAGACAAAGATAGCGAGATATAGGCACCTTCTGTTGGAATTGTAAAATCCCAAGCAACTCTTAATGATCTCATTTACTAAATGAGCAGTAGTGAGTTAAGGGCTTGCTCAGGTGCCCAAAACTGGCAGCTTGGAGGTGTTAAACATGTATTATATGTACAGCATGTGATATATATATATATATATATATATAAGCATATGTACAGTGATTCAATATAAAGGCTATATCAGTGCAGAGACGTGTGGACATCATTTAGAGCCTTTGCTGTTTCCACACGGACAGTTAATGAGGTGATACCAGAGAAAATGCACCTCTTCAAGTCAAGTCAGGAAGCTTATATATATATATATATATATATATATATATATATATATATATATATATATATATATATATATATATAATTATAGACATTTTACAGATTTAAATGATGTATTGTTTTTATCTGTACGATCAATAAAGACAATAATTTAAGTTTGTGTCGCCATTATGAGGGAAAAACCCACAAAACGCCACCCAGAGGGTAAATTGTGAGAATCATGGTGGATTTTAGTGTTTGATTTGAGACTCAGAAATAAAACAAAAGTTTACTGATTAAAAATATTTTTATCTGGAGTTAATTTATTTAATTTATACCTAAGTA
The DNA here is from genome assembly GCF_014805685.1 of Silurus meridionalis. Classification (NCBI taxonomy): domain Eukaryota; kingdom Metazoa; phylum Chordata; class Actinopteri; order Siluriformes; family Siluridae; genus Silurus; species Silurus meridionalis. Next base: position 7,798,432 of record NC_060888.1, read on the forward strand.
AAGAAAGGAAAAACTTTGTGCCGTTTAAAATAATTTTAATTTTGGCAGCCATATATATATATATATATATATATATATATATATATATATATATATATATATATATATATAAAATACAAAACAAATTAAAAATGTTGTTACCTAATGAATGTGTGCAGGCTGAAGATCCACATATAGAACACAAGCAGAGAAAAGATGATGATGATGATCAGGAATGTGTCTGTTCTCAGTCATGTTTACATCACTGACTCCCTCTGTCTCATCCACGTTAACCCCAAACTTCTTACTGCCTTCTGTGGGGAGTGAGAGTCAGGACTTTATACACCAGCGGATTGAAAAAGACGCGCAGTAACAGGAAATCGGTTGTTCGGCTGAAATCGGCGCGCAGTGAAAAAAATAATAATATTTCACCAAATCAATGGATTAAAACTAAAGTAACGAGTCTGGTTTGATGTAAGATGTAAAAAGTACAGATATTTGTGTAAAAATGTAATGAGTAAAAGTAAAAAGTCTGAAAAATAAATAGTGGAGTAAAGTACTGATAGCGAAATAATCTACTTAAGTAGGAAATATTTGTACTTCGTTACTTCCCACCTCTGTTGGGTGCAAATGAGTCTTCCAAATAAACAATGACCCCAAGCATACCTCCAAATTAGTTACAAAGTGGCTTAAGAACAACAAAGTCAAGTTATTGGAGGGGCCATCACAAAGCCCTGATCTCAATCCCATAGAAAATTTGTGGGCGGCACTAAAAAGGCGAGTGCGAGCAAAAAGACCTACAAACCTGACCCAGTTACACCAGTTCTGTCAAGAGGAGTGGGCCAAAATTCCAGCAAACTATTGTAGAAAGCTTGTGGAAGGATACCCAAAACGTTTGGCCCAAGTGAAACAGTTTTTGGGCAATTCCACCAAATACTAAGGAAGTGTATGTATACTTCTGACTTTGATGACAGTAATAATAAGAATCGATAAAAATTCTCCCTCGCTCGATTCTTACATTTAACAAATGAAAAAAATATGTTAATATTTATTGATTTAAAATAGAAAAAGTTTACTCTGATTTAATGTATGACTAAAGAAAAAAAAATATTTTTTTATTTTGTGTTTTTTTCTGAAGTGTATGTAAATGTCTGGTTTCAACTCTATGTCCTGGGAGGCCGGTAAAAGTAGACTGGGACTATGTGAAATATTCATATATGTATGCAAAATTTAAATAAAATAATGTAGAGAATTCAGCCTTTTGAATGGAAATCATTTCCTTCACCACTACTAAATGCTAGAATCTTACTTTAAAGGTGAAATAATGCAAAATTGGAAATTATACCAGTTGCAAGACAGCACTTGCTCCATTCCACAGTTTCTCCAGTCCCAATTCACACAGGGCCTTGTATGGCACAGATTTTCCAACCTTAATTCCAAAAAAGTTGTGACATTGTGTAAAACTTTCAGTGAAACCCAGATGAGGATGGGTTCCCTCTTGAGTCTGGTTCCTCTCAAGGTTTCTTCCTTATGCCATCTCGGGGAGTTTTTCTTTGCCACAGTTGCCACCGGCTCGATCATCAGGAACAACTACACTTATAAAGAACAGCTTTATTTTTTTTCACCACATTACCTGTGTAAAGCTGCTTTAAAACAATGTTCATTGTTAAATCAATTGAATTGCATTAAAATGTAAATAAAAAACATAATGCAATGATTCACAATAAAACAAAATGCATATCAAATATTTAAATTGAGAATATATACCATTGTAAGGAAAAAATAAGGTAATTTTGAATTTGACGGCTGCAACACGTTTTAAAAAGGCTGGGACGGGACCATGTTTACCACTGTGTAGCATCATGTCTTCTGTACGTGCACATCTGAAAGACGTTTTCTGGATGGAAGCATTGGTTGCTCTAAAAAACTGTGTATATGATTCAGACATGATGGAAAAGCAAAGGTGTAAGCTGCCCATTTCAGAGGCATTAATGCACTCTCATACCATCAGAGATTTGGCTTTTTGAACTGAGTGCCGATAACGGGCCAGATGGCCCCTCTCCTCCTTAGTCTGGAGGACGCGTTTCCAAAATAAATTTACATTTTCAATTGTCTGACCATAGAACAGTTTTCCACTTTGCCTCAGTGCATTTTAAATTAGCTTTAGTCCAGAGAGGACTAACAAGTCTCACATTGTCTGTATTGTCTTGTCTTTTCTGTTTTGTCTTGTAGAGGCCAAGCTGAATGTATAGTGTTATAGCTGTACTTTGATTCACTAACAGCTGGAACCAAATTCCTTGTGTGTATCAACACACGACCAATAAACCTGATTCTGATTCTGATGAAGGTATTTCTGGATCATGTTCACACGTCTTCTTCTCTGCATGATACAAATTTAACTTGCATTTGTAGATGACATGGCAAACAGTTTTCACATTGATTTCTGGAGGTGTTAATGAGCCCATGCAATGATTCTTATTACAAAATCATAATAAAGCCCAAAGAGGACAGGCATCCAATATTGATTTTTCCAATTGTCCCTTGCGCACAGGTATTTCCTTGAAAAGTTTGATGACATTATGTACTGTAAATGATGAGAAATTCAACTGTTTTGCAATTTCATGTGGAACATTATTCTGAAATTGTTCCACAATTTGTACAGTCTTTCAGATTGGTGAAGCTCTGCCCATCTTTACTTCTGAGAGTCTCTTCCTCTCTAAGATACACTATTTATACCCAATCATCTTACTGAGCTGTTGTCAATTAACCTAATTAGTTCTTTAGGCGGTCTAGTGGTTAGGATGCGGCGCTCTCACCTCTGCGGCCCAGGTTCGATCCCCGGTCAGGGAACCAACCCCAGCCATTATTGTTGCACAAGCCTTAGTGCCGGTCCCAAACCTGGATAAATGGGGAGGGTTGCGTTAGGAAGGGCATCCAGCATAAAAACGTGCCAAATCAAACATGAAAAAGTAATTACAGTGGCACCTGTAAAGGAGTGGGAGAACTGGTCAACCAGTGCCCGGGTCATGTCTTGTCCTTTATCTTACAGAAGACCAGACTGTGTCCATACTGAACATCAAAAGCACCTACAATGAGCATGTGAACATCTGAACTGGACCATGGAAAAATTTAAGTAGGTGGACTGGTCATCTGATGAGTCACATTTTCTTTTCTACCATGTGAAATGTCGATAAATTATCTCTGGAAAACTGGGTCCTGGCATTCAGGTGGATGTTAGTTTGACACGTACCACCTACATAAACAGTTAAAGACCAAGTTCAGGATCATTTTTGCTACACTTGAACATGACACAGAATTTTAAGTGAGCTCTTGGCCTCCACATTTTCACATCTCAATCTTATAAGGCATTTGTGAGATGTGCTGCATAAACACCTCTGTGCCACAGAGGCCCCACCTCACAACTTACAGGACTAAAAGTATCTGCTGCTAATGTCTCGGTGCCAGACATCACAACACATAGAGGACTTGTGGAGTTCATGCTTCAAAGCTGTTTTTGGCAGCACAAATGAGACCTACATGATATTATACAGGTGTTTTTAATTCCTTTTCTTAAATAAGTTTGTTATGGCTGATTGGTGTGTTCATTTACTTTAATGCAAATATTTCTGCAAATGTTTGCAATCATATTTATCATGACAAAGGAAGAACTGGTCTAAAAAAAAAAAAAAAAAAAAACTTGTTTAAAGCCAGTTATAGTACTGTTAATACTGGACACCTTCATAATCTTCATTTCAATTTTATACACCAAAAAAAACAAGAGATGAGAATTACATTTTCAAGAATTAAAAAGAACCTTAAGTGTTCAACTTTTGAGTCATATCTCATTAAAGTTTGAATTAGGGCTGCAACAAAAAAATAAATAAATAAATAAAAAATAATCGATAAAATCAATAATAATCAATAATGAAATTCGTTGTCAATGAATGCCGTTATCGATTAGTTGGGCTGCTCAAGATACAGGTTAGCATGATGGCAAGATGACACAGCCACTTGTGAAAATGGCAGACAGTACAGCAGTACTGTATGTGGAAGTTATACAAAGCAGAGATTGAATGGGATGGAAGTACCACAGTGTTGCACGAGCACGTGGTAAAAAAAAAAATTGGTGTCACAGATGAAGGCACAAAAACTGTGAGCAAAAACTGTATTTCCTCATCATGTGAAAAGGGTGTAGTTAAGTGCTGTTGTGTAAACTGTTTGTTTGTAACTTCGGGACAGTCACACTGGATATGTTCTGTCGTGACTCGCGAGCATCAGGTTGATTCAATTAAATTAAAACGATGCGAACAAACACTAAATCCAAAAGCAGCAAACGAATACATTTTTAGTCACGGTCGTGGCTTATGCATTTGTACACAATGCATTTTTTTTTAGTTTTTTTAATTAAGCCTGTTAGCTTGAAGCGTTTCTCCGTTCCATTCTCTTTTTATAGCTTTTGTTTGCTACAACAGAAAACGTAAGTCTTTAAACGTGATTTATTGCGGCTTTAATACTTTTAAATGCTTATTTTCAATGTTTGAATATTTAATTTATGCATATATCACTTATTATACAAAATTTTATCAATTTTATATTTCAGATGCTTATATCTTCAGAACTGAACAAAATTTGTATTTTTTTTTAACAGAAATTGTCAAAACAATGTATTATTTTATGTAGATTTCTTAAGCATTGTTAACTTGCTATCTGCAAAATACAATACAAATGATGATTTACACAAACTGCTTTACCTTTTATACTCAAATGCTGGTGTTTGTTTTTTTTGTTTTTATTACAGAAAGAAATAAACCCAGCATGAGGGAATTTGTTCAAAGGACAGTTTTTGTTTTTGAAATGGCTGAATTAAAGATAGTTAAACTCAATGTGTGGCTTTTGCAATTTTTTAAGTACACTTTTATATACAGTACAGACCAAAAGTTTGGACACACCTCATTCAAAGAGTTTTCTTTATTTTCATGACTATGAAAATTGTAGATTCACATTGAAGGCATCAAAACTATGAATTAACACATGTGGAATTATATACATAACAAAAAAGTGTGAAACAACTGAAAAATGTCATTCTAGGTTCTTCAAAGTAGCCACCTTTTGCTTTGATTACTGCTTTGCACACTCTTGGCATTCTCTTGATGAGCTTCAAGAGGTAGTCACCTGAAATGGTCTTCCAACAGTCTTGAGGGAGTTCCCAGAGATGCTTGGCACTTGTTGGCCCTTTTGCCTTCACTCTGCGGTCCCGCTCACCCCTAAACCATCTCGATTGGGTTCAGGTCCGGTGACTGTGGAGGCCAGGTTATCTGGCACAGCACCCCATCACTCTCCTTCTTGGTCAAATAGCCCTTACACAGCCTGGAGGTGTGTTTGGGGTCATTGTCCTGTTGAAAAATAAATGATGGTCCAACTAAACGCAAACCGGATGGAATAGCATGCCGCTGCAAGATGCTGTGGTAGCCATGCTGGTTCAGTATGCCTTCAATTTTGAATAAATCCCCAACAGTGTCACCAGCAAAGCACCCCCACACCATCACACCTCCTCCTCCATGCTTCACGGTGGGAACCAGGCATGTAGAGTCCATCCGTTCACCTTTTCTGCGTCGCACAAAGACACGGTGGTTGGAACCAAAGATCTCAAATTTGGACTCATCAGACCAAAGCACAGATTTCCACTGGTCTAATGTCCATTCCTTGTGTTCTTTAGCCCAAACACGTCTCTTCTGCTTGTTGCCTTTCTTTAGCAGTGGTTTCCTAGCAGATATTCTACCATGAAGGCCTGATTCACACAGTCTCCTCTTAACAGTTGTTGTAGAGATGTGTCTGCTGCTAGAACTCTGTGTGCCATTGACCTGGTCTCTAATCTGAGCTGCTGTTAACCTGCGATTTCTGAGGCTGGTGACTCGGATGAACTTATCCTCCGCAGCAGAGGTGACGCTTGGTCTTCCTTTCCTGGGGTGGTCCGCATGTGAGCCAGTTTCTTTGTAGCGCTTGATGGTTTTTGTGACTGCACTTGGGGACACTTTCAAAGTTTTCCCAATTTTTCGGACTGACTGACCTTCACTTCTTAAATTAATAATGGCCACTCGTTTTTCTGTACTTAGCTGCTTTTTTCTTGCCATAATACAAATTCTAACAGTCTATTCCGTAGGACTATCAGCTGTGTATCCACCTGACTTCTGCACAACACAACTGATGGTCCTAACCCCATTTATAAGGCAAGAAAACACACTTAGTAAACCTGACAGGGCACACCTGTGAAGTGAAAACCATTTCAGGTGACTACCTCTTGAAGCTCATCAAGAGAATGCCAAGAGTGTGCAAAGCAGTAATCAAAGCAAAAGGTGGCCTACAATATGACATATTTTCAGTTGTTTCACACGTTTTTGTTATGTATATAATTCCACATGTGTTAATTCAGTTTTGATGCCTTCAGTGTGAATCTACAATTTTCATAGTCATGAAAATAAAGAAAACTCTTTGAATGAGAAGGTGTGTCCAAACTTTTGGTCTGTACTGTATAAATACCCTGAATTAGGGTTTGATATACTTATAATAAACTATTAAACTAATAAACTTTACAAGCAAAACTTTTATCCAATTAACCAAAGAAGAAAAATCGTTCGATTAATCGATTAACAAAACGATCGTTAGTTGCAGCCCTATTTTAAATACAATGGAAGAGACTATGTTTGCATTTCATTTGCTGTTATAAGGTCCACATGGTCAATTTTTCTTAAAAACCAAAATATCTAATTGGATAAATAAATACAAACACATGAGGTCCATTGTAATATTCACAGGTTCTGATATGGTTTACTCAAAAAGTTAAACATTAAGTGACTGACTTTAAGTCACCAAAATGCAGGTTTTACAAACACAATCCATAGCTTACATTCTCTCTAAACCAATGAATAAAAAAAGCCTTCAAGTGAAGCTCATCCTTAACTACCCAAGCTTATTTAATAATAATAAAAAATAGGATAGTGCAGTTAGTTTGTTATGATTCACATTCTATATAAATAATTAGGCTTTTGTGGTTTCACACTGTATATTTTACACACACACATACAACATGGCTTGAAGGAACCCATATATACACTAGTTGCAGCAGAATATCAGCTTCTGGGGAGAACATCCAAAGATCAACTTAATGAAAAGAAGGTCCAAAATTAAACCAAGATCCTCACAAAACAAATTTAGGAACATCTATTAAAAGTTTAAAGCCTGTGTTTTCCTTCTTGAATTCAGATGCACACCTACGCACACTTTCCTGGAGTTCAGAAGCTCATATGGTGACTCATTCAGGGTAATAATAGAGCAAACTGAACATAAGGTGAGAGAACACACAAAAATACTGACAATGTGCAGAACTAGAATTCATTTCATTAAAAAAGTCCAAGGAGTCCCACATTAAAATGTATTAAATGTCACCACCACAGTCTCGGAACGTGCCCAAAGTAGGAAGCACTATGGGTTCAATTAGCACAACACTGCTATGGGGTGATTTTTTGTTGTTTTTTTATGTAATAAGTTTGTCAGCATAATTGAATTGACTGAAACTTAGTGGGTTAGCCATACAAACGACCAACAAAATATAAAAAAAATTAATCTGAAGGCCTATACATACTTAAAAAAAAAAAAAAAAAAAAAAAAACACCCTCTTGACTAAAATGTAACTTGTATTTATAAAACATTCTGAACTATAGTTAAACTGCATTAAGGGAGGCTGCATGCCAAAAGTGCAAAAAAAAAAAAAAAAAAAGTCATAAAAAGATGAATTCCTGCTGTGACCAGTCAGAGAGAATACTTGGGATAATAAGCTCCACTTCAGAAGGATTAAGACAACTTTATGCTTGTTGTTTTTTTTATCCATCTTTACTTATTCTTCTGTACTTTTCAACCAGAACCTTTATTTACCAAATACATTAAAAACATACTATTGTATAATATGAAGAAATAACCTTCAGTGTTTCAGTTCGGCACAACAGAGTAGTGCTATTGCAATATACAGAAGACAAAGTGTTTCTATGAGATAACTCGTCAAATTAAACTCAGAGTCTGTATCATGTTTATACAGATCAAATCCTTCGTTTATAAATATTGCACTAGCAATTGTGATATGTAGGCAAGTATTTTACCTTGTTCTGAAACATGAAATGATATGAGTCAGTATCCTAAACGACCTATTTTAAGATGAAAAGCCTCGGGAGTAAATATGACATGATGACATTATTATAGGGCTTGAAACTCGCATCTAAACAATTTTTTATTTTTTTTTACATAATACCCAGGAAAACATTCTCTACAAAAACCAGTGAAAGATATTCCAGAAACAGATTAAATTAAGGCTAAAATGCTTTTTTAAGAACTCCCAGTGACAATATATTAGACTAAGCATAATTGATGCTTGAGGAAACAATCCTTAATTGAAGTAAAGGTTCTTGTTGGCCAAACTGAAAACTCACTTATAGATCATTTAATAGCATTAAATCTTTTTACACTTATATTTAATAAAAAAAAATAATTAAAAAAAAACGTATTTCGCTGCGAACCTAAAATGGTGTCCAAACTGTAATTACATTGGATCGAAACAATTCTTTAGATAATCCAAAAGCAATACATTGTACATAAATATATCTTTCGACTATCAGTTTGCCTGATTTCCATCTAATCAAATTGTACCAAGTCTAACATATAAGCACAAATGATTAGTTCTTACTTCTTAAATCACAAGGTTGCAAGGGAATCAAACATATTTTGGATAAAGAATATTTACTATTTCACTGAAACCTTCAGGCAGTAAAAGTCTGGATTCGAGCAGAAGTGAAATGTCTCTGTAAATGTATTCTACACATCTTGTCAATTTGATGCTTTAATATAGTTAGGGTTTTCGTGTCTACAAGACACCATTCGTTACAAGGTACCGAATATTATAGTAAGGCGAAAGAATAAAGAATAGTATGAAGAATGATAAGTGTCTAGACAACACTCTCTCTGTTGGCAGTAACAAGAACTGCCCTGCGGCAGATGGGGCAAGTTGAATTCTCCGAAAGCCAACGGTCTATACAATGCACGTGGTACTCGTGTGAGCAGGGAAGTTTACGAAGCTTGTTGCCTTCAGCATACTCTGTAATGCAGACACTACAGGTCTTGAGTGCATCATTCTCACCAAAATTTCGCATAGAAAGGTTATCAATTTGCTCTTTGGTGAGGCCCCTGGGCTGATCATCATCTTCATCGTTGAGCAAGAAGAAATGTGCAAGTCGCAAAAAGGGCAAAGAACCAGACTCCTCTAGGCTGATAGGAGCACGTTGCCTTGCCCTGCTCTCTCTTAGACCCGCACCAGTTTCCTCCCTTTCTTCAGTCTGTGCTTCTAAACCACTCTGATTTGAGCCTCCTGCCCCAGGTGATGGCTCAGTTACAGTAGATGGACTTCCAGCATCTGGATTTCCCAGAGCATCAGCGAGATCTGCCGCAGGATTGGAGCCACGGCTTGAGTCTGTGGAGTCTGAATCAGAGTCCATAAAGTAGCTGAGTTCACCAAAACCAGTCATTATCTGCCGGATCATGGACTGCAGAGCCATGGATGTGGCTTCACCAAGCCCGGCATCTGAGATCCTCCTGATGGGAATACGGATAGTGCTGACATACGTCCTCACACCAGCCCGCTCCGACCGTGAAAAGGTCCTTCGAAAGCCTCCACGCTCTGTTTCATACAAGAATGTGTTGTTGGAGGTCTGTGATCGTGAGCGGGTACGGTTAGCAATGCTGTCTCTCTCTCTGTACTCACCTGGTCTCACCCGACGAACCTGCAAGTCCAGCATTATTGTTGGGGGACGTCGTCCAGAAGCACCTGCTTCACCTGAAGGGGTTTCGTTTTCCTGAACGGGCTGAGGTGCTGGTTGGGGCTCTGTAGATGCTATAGTTTCCTCGCTTTCTAACTGTATATTCTGTCGAGAAAGAACATGTAGTCGTGTCCTGGAGCTGCCATCTTCATGAACTTCTGGGACAGGATCTGGACTTCGAGCGGGTAGTCCATGGCGAGACTGCGGAAGCCCATCTAACTGGTCCAGGCTGACAGCTAAATGACTCCTTGCTGTTCGCGCCCTGGTTCTGCGCTGTTCTGGGCTTGGGCTACGAGCTCTAATCTGGCCTCTACTTGGGCGCTCTACTTGAGGAGGATTTGGAGAAGGTGGGGGTTGCTGATTCTGTGGGCTTGCCGGCCGAGTTACAGCTGGGATATTAGGTGCAGGAAGCTCGGGTTCAACTATAACAGCCATCTCTTCTACCACAGGCTCTTCAACCACCTCTGCCGCCTCCATGGGTGTCTCAGGTTCATCTACAGAGTCTTCAGCACGGCTTTGGTCTGTGTCTAGCCGATCAGCTTCAGTCTGTGTCTGCTGCTCGGCTAGGTTGCGATTGATGTTAATCTCCAAGCTGAAGCGGAAGTCTCCACTGCTTGGATTGGTTCGGCTTACTGCCCGCCACGACTGGTTTCCCCGGTGCCCGCTTCTTGTGGTGTTTCCAGTTTGACGCACAGTGTTGAGCCAGTCAAGAAGTGTGTCGCCATTAGATGCATCTTCGGTACCCTCAGTCTCTGAAACTGGGAATAAATAAATAAATAAAAAAAACTGTTTAGGTACATGTTGTAATCACATTCTCTAAAATAAGCTCACACTGTGTGATATAACAATCATGTATATTTGAATCAGAGGACAAACAGCCATACCTCTGGGCTCTCCCCTACTGACTTCAGGACTGTTGGTACTGCTGCTACTACTATGTGGCTGCTGCTGTTCAGAACCATCCCTAATTTGATGAAGGCGGTTCAACAACTCTTCCTCTGTAATTTCACCTAATAATAATAAAAAAAAAAAAAAAAAAAAAAACACATTCATGGTTAAAATATTGATCAATCTTTATATCTTTTAGGTCCGTCTGTGATTTAGAACCACATGTATACGTGTATAGGTGTTGGGAGAAAGAGGGATGCCAAGGGCTTTCAGCATCACTTTATTCAAGTGACTTCAGGCAAGAACAAAGACTACTGAAAGCAAGTAGCGAAATTAATATACATTACCAGAAATATAAATTCTTTATTTAGAAATTATAGACATGTAATGACATCAATAAGTAGCTAAACGCTGTATAAGAATTTGTAAAATGCTGCATATCCGACTTTTAGTCTTCAGATTATCACTAGTCCATCAACTTGGCTATATTAAAGGGGGACAGTACATAAGAACTGTGAAATTATACAGTAAAAGAAAGTTCAAGCTAAATAATAATAATAATAATAATGAAAAAGAATAAATTAGATTGTCTGGTGGTAGACTGGCAAAATAACAGACTGCTGTACCTGCTTGTTGAGAGAAGACATTTTAGGTGCGCTTAACATGTAAAATATGGATTTCTCAAAGGAACCGCAAATATCAGTAAAAAAACACTTCACAATAGTCCATTTCAGGATGCCTCTAGCTTTAGTTTCTACTTCAGTTTTGTTCCAGCAAATTTAACAACCATAGACAATTAAAGGAGGAATTTATAACCAATTGCTTTGGTGCAAACTCCACTCAAAACCCACAATTCACTAACATGGTATTTAAATATGTCTGTTTTATAAACTTTATGTTTAGACAAATGCAAACCAGATTTCCTTGATTTGGTTTCCTCTAGGGCAGGACAATATTCATCTGTTAGTCTCTGAATGCAAAGTGCCAAAACATTTTTCATGACCAAGGACTAGTCATATTGAATGAAATCCTGCATGCACCTGAACCGCAAAGACACAGTTTACAAAAGAAAAGAAAAAATACACCAGAAAGCTAATCTGTAAGATTTAAAATTACTCAACTGTCATCTTTTACTGAGAAGGAAAAACTGCATCTAACAAATATTCAACACTATGTAATGAATGTTATATTCCTAATAACAGACAAAAATGAAGCAAGTCATGGCTGCATGAAATGCTTGGCTAAAAACTTGAGAGAAACTATGCATAAAATGGTTCCGAATCAAAATCTTGATAAAAAGGAGTGAGATCATTCCTGGCCCTTGAGATTAATTTGTATTTGGATCATCTGCATGTTTGATTTGGTACATGTTTTTACGATGGATGCCCTTCCTAACGCAACCCTCCCCATTTATCCGGGCCTGGGACCGGCACTAAGGCTTGTGCAACCCTAATGGCTGGGGTTGGTTCCCTGACCGGGGATCGAACCCGGGCCGCAGCGTTGAAAGCGCCGCATCCTAACCACAAGACCAACAGGGAACCTGTGCCAAGATTCACAATGGCTCTGTATATTGCTTTCCATTTGGACCAAGAAGCATAGGCAAAACATAAGGACCAACATGTGCAAAGCTGTTAGATCTGTCAAGACAAAGTCGAATATGCAGAATTTTGCACAAAGTGTTTCCGTGACGTAAGTGGACGATATATGTTTGGTTAAAAAAAAAAACTTGTGAACCAGGAACAGGACATTACTGAAAACCACCAGACTTACCAGGACAAGAATTGTCCATTCAATGCCATCTCCTGGGAGGGGTCATGGCTAAAGGATGCTCCAAAATAACATTCCTTTCCACTATCCTGGGACAGAAATGAATTGGACATCTTCAGAGGGTCGTAAAATTGTGTGGTTTTGTTTTAAGCAATTAAAACACACTTTTAACCTAACCACACAATTACAACTAGGTTGCTTCTGTTATGGTTTGCAATAGCTTTCCAGAACTCTAAGTACTACACATATACTACATAAATACTACACATAAACCTAATATCATCCCACCCCTGAGAAAAAAAATTAAATCTGCACACAACTGCAAATCCATAATGTGTGTGTTACCAGGATTTAGAGTGTGGGAGGTAAGTACATCCACTGTACCCAAAGTTTTTACTCTTGTACGTTGTTCTGGACAAGGGCGTCTGCTAAATGCCATTAAGTATTGATCATACCCCCACTTTAAACAATTTAAGGTAACCCCCTACTGAAGAAATGAGAAAAGTACTATATGAAAGGTCTGTAGCGATACCAAGCAACAATGGATAAAGCATGTGGAGAATCACTTGACTTTTAAGAGTCCCCACAAACAGAAACAAGCAGTAACATACAAAAAAAAAAAAAAAAAGAACAGTAATAAGCAAACAGCAAAGAAAAACAGCACAGTTACCTGGTGTGCCAAAAAGATTGTTGTCTCTCATCATCCTGTAGTCCTCCTCACTCAGATTATTAACAAACTGGTAGAAAGCCTCTTCTCGGTTGAGGCGATCCTGCTGTTGCCTGCGTTGCGAATCGGCCTGTTCGTTACTGCCTTGATCTGAATTGTCTGAACCCTCCATTGCAGACCCAGGAGGAAGAAGTCAGCACCACCTGGTGAGACAAATCAGCAAACATGTTCAACACAAAAACAAAATAAAGAGTTATAAACAAAGCATTTGAAGCTCAATATATGTTCAGCTGTAGCAAGGACACATAGGATACCGTTCTTTCATGCATGTGTTGAAATAAAATGACTGGATCTGGATAATACTGGATTTGTGATATGCTCTTAGATGAGTACAAATGACTCAACGTCAAGAAGCAGCTGGTACGATTGATCTAACAGAACAAACCTGTCTGTCTTTCAGACATTACAATCATTCTAATGACATTTTATGCATCCACTTCAGATTATGGAACTCAAATCAAAAGCAACTCTACACCTCAATAATCTTAAAAATGGTGTAATAATAATAATGATAATGATAATAAGTGTTACAATATGCTGGTCTACCAGTCTGGCCAGATCAGCCTGTGTGTTAGCAGCTTCTGGCTGTTATGAAGCCTATCCAATAATTTCTAACCGGTTAACACGTTTCTCTCGAACTGGCCTTAAAAATGGACCCTGGCAGAAAAAAATGGAAACAAAATGGCACCATGAAAGGAGACCAACACGACAACTAAACGAGACTAGATCACCCTCAACCAGGCAACACAACCTGAACTACACCGTCCACCAAAACCGATGATCCAATTAAAGCAGCAGTCTGGCTAAACGGCTAGCGATCAGTCTTTTTTTACGTCATAAACCAAAATTAAACAACTAACAGGAGGATCTTGGTATTTAACACGATCATATCCATAACTATGGTGAAAATGTTTAGTCGTTTATATCACCAGCGACAGCACGTATTCGTATTTATCGGTGGAAAAAATGTTCCATTGTTATTAGCGTCACCTAATAAGTCATGTCAATGATAACCAGTAGGCTAATAAATTAGCTAGCCTAGTTTGCACACACAAATAAAAAGTAAAAGACAAATACACAATGGTACTAATGTCAGTAAATTAAAAACTGGCTAATTGTCAATGTTGCTTGGAGACCAAATGATTCTTACCTTTGTTTGCCCGACCAAATCTCGTTTCCTTTGGAATTGGCTACCTGCTAGTTAGCTACTCAGAGGCCTTCTCACTTCCGACAGGTTTAAAGCCTGGAAAACGAAATGGATCCCCTTAAATTCCGCAAATGTTTCACTGATTAGAGTTTTAAAGACATCGTTTCAGACGCTGGCTACGTAGACCACTAACGAAGGAGAATATGGGCAGATGAGATGACCCTGGCCTCAAACTGCGTATTTAGCCAACGAGTCAGTTAGCGTAGTTAGCCGAACACGAGCTACACTTCACAGGTCAGTAGGGGAAAAAAACTAACCACTGAAATAAAACCTTTTTAAATCCGTTACTACGCTAATAACCCGTAAGCCGCTGTGTCTAAACGTGTATTTCAACAAACGGTGATATTTTCCGGCATTAGGAATCTATTTTCTCGAACATCAGACCATCCGTTATCTTCACACTTGTTTCCGTTTCCGGTTTGAGGGACTGATGGGAAATCTTATGAAAGACAGGACTCGGAAAAAGCGAATGTGACGTGATTTTTTTGCATCTAGAAGAGAGGGGTCCAAACTTTTTTTTCCCTATAAAGGGCGTAAAATCTAACTTAAATATCAGATATGGGACAAACAAATAAATGTTGAATTATATTAAATTATATGACATTATATTAAAGTTAAAGCTGCCCATAGTTTCCATCATTTCTGATTTCATAATATTTAGGAAATCATGACTCTGTAATTATCTGTAAAAAAAAAAAAAATAAAAATAAAAACCTCTATTAATTAATTCACTTTAACTATTACATTTTTCTAGTTTAATTAAACGTATAAATAGTACAACATAAACATAGAAACAATCCCATTTATAGTACAATTGAAATCGATGCCCAGTGCAGCTATCAGGCTATAAGGTAGACAGACATTTGCTTGTAATATCAGTGACCTCTAATGAGAGACATTAAGCCGCTCCTTTTAAAAAAAATATTTGTACAAATTGGACTGATTACAATTCAATAATATTCTCTACTTTTCACCTCAATTTACATTTCTGCAGCTAAAAAATAAAACAAAATATTACATTAAGTACTAAATTATAAATAAAGATTTCAATTAGTGGATTTTTATTATTATTATTATTATTATTCTCATATGAAGCATTGCAGGCCAAATCAAAAGTGGGCTCTAGTTTGGGCATTTCTGATGTAGAGGTACTCAGTGTTAACCATTTATAATGTAACCTGCCAACCAAAATAATACCAAAATGGTGACCAAAAATTGAGCTGAAATTCAGTAAATAAACCTTTTTTTCCCATTATTGTAATACTAACATTATTATTTTATTACTTAGGCTTAGGTTTATTGCCATCTCAAATTTCTTCTTTCAGCTTCTCCCAATAGGGGTCGCCACAACGGATTATCCTTCTACATACCCCCCTGTTCTGTACAGCTGCCTCTTTCACCCCAACCACCTGTATGTCTTCCCTCACCACATCCATAAACCTTCTCTTTGGCCTTCCTCTTTTCCTCCCTCTTGGTGGCTCCATCCTCAGCATTCTCCCACCGATATACCCATGTCCCTCCTCTGCACATGCTCTGCTACCTCCAGCTCCCCCTCCTGTCTTTTAGTCAAAAAGCTCTAAACCATACAACATCACAGGTCTCACCACAGTCCTATAAACCTTCCCTTTTACTCTCGCAGATACTCTTCTATCACAAATCACTTCTGCCATTCTTCTCCACCCTGCCTGCACTCTTTTCTTCACTTCTCTAACACACTCTCCATTACTTGGCACTTTTGATCCCAGGTACCTGAACTCCTCCACTTCTCCACCTCTTCTCCCTGCAACCACACCACTCCACTGCCCTCCCTCTCATTCACACACATGTACTCTGTCTTACTCCTACTAACTTTCATTCCCCCTCTCTCCAGCACGTACCTCCCTCTCTACAGGCTCTTCTCCACCTGCTCCCTACTCTCGCCAAAATCACAATATCATCCGCAAACATCACGAAGACTCCTTTCTGACCTCATCTGTCAACCTGTTCATCACCACTGCAAACAGGATGCAATCCAACCTCCACCTTAAACCAGTCTGTTGTTCCTACTGCACACTTCACTGCTGTCACATTGTCCTCATACATGTCCTGCACCACCCTCACAAACCTTTCTGACACACCTGACATCCACAAACACGCAATGCAACTCCTTCTGTCCTTCTTTATACTTCTCCATCAACATTCTCAAAATAATGCATCTGTGGTGCTCTTCCTTGGTATGAAACCATACTGCTGCTTAAAAATGATCACCTCTTCCCTCAGCCTGGCTTCCACTACTCTTTTCCATAACTTCATGGTGTGACTAATCAACTTTATTCCCCTGTAGTTACTGCAGGTCTGCACATCTCCCTTATTCTTAAAGATCGGTACCAGCACACTCCTTCTCCTTCCTCAGGCATCCGCTTACCTTCCAAAATCCTGTTAAACAATCTTGTTAAAACTCCACTGCCATTTCTCCTAAACATCTCCATGCTTCTACCGGTATGTTATCTGGTCCAACCGACTTTCCACTCTTCATCCTCTTAATCGCTGCTCTCACTTCCTCCTTACTAATCCTATCCACTTCCTGCTTCACCATCTCCACACCATCCAACATTCTCTCTCTTATTTTCCTTGTTCATCAGCTGCTCAAAATACTTCCTCTATCTTTTCAACACACTCTCCTCACTAGTCAACACATTTCCATCTCCATCCTTTATTGCTCTAACTTGCAGCACAGCCTTCCCAGCTCAGTCCATCTGCCTGGTCAATCGGTACAAATCCTTTTCTCCTTCCTTTGTGTCCAACTTCTCATACACCTCCTCATATGCCTTTTGCCACATCCCTCTTTACCAGATGCCGCATCTCCTTGTACTCCTGCCTACTTTTCTCATCACTCTGTCGATCCCAGTTCTGTTTTGCCAACCTCTTTCTCCTTATGCTCCCCTGCACTTCTTCATTCCACCACCACATCTCTTTGTCTTCCTTTCTATTTCCAGATGTCACACCAAGTACCTTGCTAGCTGTCTCCCTTATCACTTCTGCAGTAGTTGCCTATTCATCCAGCACCTCTTCACCACCACTGAACCCCTGTCTGACCTCTTCCCTGAATCTCATACTACAGTCTTCCTCCTTTAGTGTTCACCATCTTATTCTTCTTTCAGGCCTCAATTTCCTCCTCTTCTTCTTCAGCTCTAAAACCATCCTACAGACCACCATCCAATGCTGTCTAGCTACACTGTCCCCTGCCAACAGCTTACAGTCTCCAATCTCGTTTAAGTTGAAACTTCTGCATAGAACATAGTCCACCCGTGCACCTTTCTCCACTCTTATACGTCACCCTATGCTGCTCCTTCTTCTTAAAAAGTGTTCACCACTGCCATTTCTATCCTTTTAGCAAAATCTACCACCATTGTCCTTCCGCATTCCTCTCCTTAAGGCCATAACTACCCATAACCTCCTTATCACCTCTGTTCCTTCACCTACATGCCCAATGAAGTCCGCCCCAATTACCAATCGTTTATTCCTAGGTATACCTTCTACCACTTCATCTAACTCACTCCAAATTTTTTCCTTCTTCTCCATCTCACAACCCACTTGTGAAGCATAAGCACTGATGACATTTAGCATCACCCCTTCAACTTCCAGCTTCACGTTTATCACCCTATCAGAAACTCTCTTCACCTCCAGTACAGTCTTACTGTACTCTTTCTTCAGAATCACCCCTACACCATTTCTCTTTCCATCCACACCATGAAAGAACAGTTTAAACCCCCCTCCAATGCTCCTGGCCTTACTCCCTATCTCTCTCTTTACCAGTCATAGTATCAACATTTAATGTTCTCCTCCTTTGGCCAACAGTAGCGGTCGTTGCTAACCCAGGCCTCGACCGATCCGGTATAAGATTCTGATTCCTGATCCGCATATTTGATTTGGCACATGTTTTACGCTGGATGCCCTTCCTAACGCAACCCTCCCCAATTATCCAGACTTGGGACCGGCACTAAGAGTGCATTGGCTTGTGCAACCCTAATGGCTGGGTTCTCACCATACTACTAAATATTTTAATAATAAATAACTATTTGTAATACACACATAATACAACTTGTAAACAAGTCTTTTTTCATGCAACCAAACACCCTAGATGGGCATTAGTAATTAGTAATTATCAATGGTTTTAGTAAATTTATGCATAAATTATTTTGTCGGTAATTCAAATCTGGGGACTGGAAAGGCCACTAGGACGCTTGCTCATTTCTCACGTTACACTTTGTTATTGCACAATCCCATTTATAGTACAATTGAAATCGATGCCCAGTGCAGCTATCAGGCTATAAGGTAGACAGACATTTGCTTGTAATATCAGTGACCTCTAATGAGAGACATTAAGCCGCTCCTTTTAAAAAAAATATTTGTACAAATTGGACTGATTACAATTCAATAATATTCTCTACTTTTCACCTCAATTTACATTTCTGCAGCTAAAAAATAAAACAAAATATTACATTAAGTACTAAATTATAAATAAAGATTTCAATTAGTGGATTTTTATTATTATTATTATTATTATTCTCATATGAAGCATTGCAGGCCAAATCAAAAGTGGGCTCTAGTTTGGGCATTTCTGATGTAGAGGTACTCAGTGTTAACCATTTATAATGTAACCTGCCAACCAAAATAATACCAAAATGGTGACCAAAATTGAGCTGAAATTCAGTAAATAAACCTTTTTTTCCCATTATTGTAATACTAACATTATTATTTTATTACTTAGGCTTAGGTTTATTGCCATCTCAAATTTCTTCTTTCAGCTTCTCCCAATAGGGGTCGCCACAACGGATTATCCTTCTACATACCCCCCTGTTCTGTACAGCTGCCTCTTTCACCCCAACCACCTGTATGTCTTCCCTCACCACATCCATAAACCTTCTCTTTGGCCTTCCTCTTTTCCTCCCTCTTGGTGGCTCCATCCTCAGCATTCTCCCACCGATATACCCATGTCCCTCCTCTGCACATGCTCTGCTACCTCCAGCTCCCCCTCCTGTCTTTTAGTCAAAAAGCTCTAAACCATACAACATCACAGGTCTCACCACAGTCCTATAAACCTTCCCTTTTACTCTCGCAGATACTCTTCTATCACAAATCACTTCTGCCATTCTTCTCCACCCTGCCTGCACTCTTTTCTTCACTTCTCTAACACACTCTCCATTACTTGGCACTTTTGATCCCAGGTACCTGAACTCCTCCACTTCTCCACCTCTTCTCCCTGCAACCACACCACTCCACTGCCCTCCCTCTCATTCACACACATGTACACTGTCTTACTCCTACTGACTTTCATTCCCCCTCTCTCCAGCACGTACCTCCCTCTCTACAGGCTCTTCTCCACCTGCTCCCTACTCTCGCCAAAAATCACAATATCATCCGCAAACATCACGAAGACTCCTTTCTGACCTCATCTGTCAACCTGTTCATCACCACTGCAAACAGGATGCAATCCAACCTCCACCTTAAACCAGTCTGTTGTTCCTACTGCACACTTCACTGCTGTCACATTGTCCTCATACATGTCCTGCACCACCCTCACAAACCTTTCTGACACACCTGACATCCACAAACACGCAATGCAACTCCTTCTGTCCTTCTTTATACTTCTCCATCAACATTCTCAAAATAATGCATCTGTGGTGCTCTTCCTTGGTATGAAACCATACTGCTGCTTAAAAATGATCACCTCTTCCCTCAGCCTGGCTTCCACTACTCTTTTCCATAACTTCATGGTGTGACTAATCAACTTTATTCCCCTGTAGTTACTGCAGGTCTGCACATCTCCTTATTCTTAAAGATCGGTACCAGCACACTCCTTCTCCTTCCTCAGGCATCCGCTTACCTTCCAAAATCCTGTTAAACAATCTTGTTAAAAACTCCACTGCCATTTCTCCTAAACATCTCCATGCTTCTACCGGTATGTTATCTGGTCCAACCGACTTTCCACTCTTCATCCTCTTAATCGCTGCTCTCACTTCCTCCTTACTAATCCTATCCACTTCCTGCTTCACCATCTCCACACCATCCAACATTCTCTCTCTCTTATTTTCCTTGTTCATCAGCTGCTCAAAATACTTCCTCTATCTTTTCAACACACTCTCCTCACTAGTCAACACATTTCCATCTCCATCCTTTATTGCTCTAACTTGCAGCACAGCCTTCCCAGCTCAGTCCATCTGCCTGGTCAATCGGTACAAATCCTTTTCTCCTTCCTTTGTGTCCAACTTCTCATACACCTCCTCATATGCCTTTTGCCACATCCTCTTTACCAGATGCCGCATCTCCTTGTACTCCTGCCTACTTTTCTCATCACTCTGTCGATCCCAGTTCTGTTTTGCCAACCTCTTTCTCCTTATGCTCCCTGCACTTCTTCATTCCACCACCACATCTCTTTGTCTTCCTTTCTATTTCCAGATGTCACACCAAGTACCTTGCTAGCTGTCTCCCTTATCACTTCTGCAGTAGTTGCCTATTCATCCAGCACCTCTTCACCACCACTGAACCCCTGTCTGACCTCTTCCCTGAATCTCATACTACAGTCTTCCTCCTTTAGTGTTCACCATCTTATTCTTCTTTCAGGCCTCAATTTCCTCCTCTTCTTCTTCAGCTCTAAAACCATCCTACAGACCACCATCCAATGCTGTCTAGCTACACTGTCCCCTGCCAACAGCTTACAGTCTCCAATCTCGTTTAAGTTGAAACTTCTGCATAGAACATAGTCCACCCGTGTGCACCTTTCTCCACTCTTATACGTCACCCTATGCTGCTCCTTCTTCTTAAAAAGTGTTCACCACTGCCATTTCTATCCTTTTAGCAAAATCTACCACCATTGTCCTTCCGCATTCCTCTCCTTAAGGCATAACTACCCATAACCTCCTTATCACCTCTGTTCCTTCACCTACATGCCCAATGAAGTCCGCCCCAATTACCAATCGTTTATTCCTAGGTATACCTTCTACCACTTCATCTAACTCACTCCAAATTTTTTCCTTCTTCTCCATCTCACAACCCACTTGTGAAGCATAAGCACTGATGACATTTAGCATCACCCCTTCAACTTCCAGCTTCACGTTTATCACCCTATCAGAAACTCTCTTCACCTCCAGTACAGTCTTACTGTACTCTTTCTTCAGAATCACCCCTACACCATTTCTCTTTCCATCCACACCATGAAAGAACAGTTTAAACCCCCCTCCAATGCTCCTGGCCTTACTCCTATCTCTCTCTTTACCAGTCATAGTATCAACATTTAATGTTCTCCTCCTTTGGCCAACAGTAGCGGTCGTTGCTAACCCAGGCCTCGACCGATCCGGTATAAGATTCTGATTCCTGATCCGCATATTTGATTTGGCACATGTTTTACGCTGGATGCCCTTCCTAACGCAACCCTCCCCAATTATCCAGACTTGGGACCGGCACTAAGAGTGCATTGGCTTGTGCAACCCTAATGGCTGGGTTCTCACCATACTACTAAATATTTTAATAATAAATAACTATTTGTAATACACACATAATACAACTTGTAAACAAGTCTTTTTTCATGCAACCAAACACCCTAGATGGGCATTAGTAATTAGTAATTATCAATGGTTTTAGTAAATTTATGCATAAATTATTTTGTCGGTAATTCAAATCTGGGGACTGGAAAGGCCACTAGGACGCTTGCTCATTTCTCACCTTACACTTTGTTATTGCACTAATGGACTGTTTACACAAAACTATGCTCATTTGCACACTGCTTTTCTTTGTATTGCTGCTCACCATTACCTAATTACCATTGTATATATACAGTTAAACCCGGTTATGTCGCCGGCCTAGGGGTTTGCCAAAAAGCGTTGAGATAACCGATGATCGAGATAAACGAAAACCAATATGGCCCTACAGTTATATAAATAAGTAGGTTCAAATGTGTTTCTCATAAAGTGCTTTAGATTGTGTGTACACATGAAGTAGTTTGTTTATAGTAGATTAAGCCATACCAGATCAGACACTTACAGTATCAGTCATGAATAGTTTTGCACTCAAGTATCCATAAGTAAACAGTTGATAACCTAAACAACTATTAAAATATAATTAATGGCTACTGGGAGTGTTTCCTTCCCGGTATCGCTGCTGGCTCGCTCATTGGGAATAAAACTTATAGGGAATAATTTCTTCTTCTTTTTCTTTTTCTTTCGTTTTCTCCCATTAGCGGATCATCCGTCTCCATACCCCCTGTCCTCTACATCTGCCTCTTTTAACCCAACTACCTGCATGTTTTCCCTCACCACATCCATAAACCTCTTTCTTGGCCTTTCTCTTTTCCTCTTACCTGGCGGCTCCATCTTCAGCATTCTCCTACTGATATAACCCATGTCCCTCCCCTGCACATGGAATAATTTATGAAGTAAAATTTATATTCTTAATCTGTTTACGTCTGTAAAGCTGCTTTGTAAAACTGCCAATTGTTGAAGTGATATTCAAGCATTGGCAAAATTCATTTAGACATTTAAATTAGCCAACTGAATGAAGTGTTACATTGCATTAAAAGAAATTGAAAGTGGAAGATGAAGTAGAGCCAATTCATGAGGCAACTTTGGCTCTTAGAAGAAAAAAATTAATCATACTGGACTCAAAATTCCTTCCTTCTTCCTGGCAGCTCCATCCTCAGCATTCTCCTACCGATATATCCCATGTTCCTCCTCTGCACATGTCCAATCCATCTCAATCGCGCCTCCCTCACCTTGTCTCAAAAAAATGCCCTACATACGCTGTCCCTCTAATAAACTCATTTCTAAGCCTGTCCATCCTCATCATTTCCAACGAAAACCTCAACATCTTCAGCTCTGCTACCTCCAGCTCCGCCTCCTGTTGTTTAGTCAATGCCACTGTCTCTTATCTACTTTGAATTGTTTGGTGAAAAGCCTGAATGCTGGGATAAGCAATAAAAAATGTGATCATTGTGAGGGTGGTGCTCCACCTGAGGATATTTGTATAAACAAGACATTAATTAAGTTAATGTACCAGGCTGTACATTCTCCAGTTTACTAATAGCCTTCAACAGTTCACAGAGCACCTCTTTAACATAATGTTGAAGGAAATTTAAACTCAAATTATATTGATTACTACATTTTTTACAGCAGCATGGTCCCTAACATCTGTTTGAACATCTTTTAACTTACAGCAGCAGCATAGCAGAATTGGTCCACCAAGACTAAACCTATCTACACTCCTTTCTAATAAAAAAATAAAAATCTTACTATCTTCATATTACAAGTTGTCATGGCTAAATATATTTGGATATTAAATGGTTTGGATAAAATTGCCCAAGCCACTTTATAATTGAAATAAAAAATGTGAATATCCTATTCATTTAGATAATATAGCCATTGTTTCACCACCAACAAAGTAAGACGAGCATAGGAGAGCAGTGTAGAGTAGTAATTTATTCCTTTTAAATATTGTATGTAAATTCTGTCTGCTCTTTACCAACACATTTTCAGTTGATATACTACATTAGCTTATTGCATTAGCTTATAGCTTTTACTTACATTTCTTTAAATAAAATTATTGATTAGCTAATGTTTGCTAGCTAGAAAATAGTAACTTATTTGGTTAGTTCTAGAAACTTTTCCTGACAAATGTAAGGTTGTATTTATGCAAATCATACAACTATAATTTTGCAACATTTTGTCATGCAGTGTTTGCTGCATAGGGAAAATGATTAATAAGTGCTGGACAAGCTGTCTGACCAGTTTTATCTCTTGATTGATTTCATATGGTAAACTCTCAAGTATAAAATTTATTGGAAATTTACACAGTTAGTTATTTTAACTGTTTCACAGAATATTGGAGTAAAATTAAATAATGAATATGAGCTTTAACTACTGACTTTAATGATCCGCTTCTGACAGGTCTTTAGTTCTTCTGTTAGTTCTTTTATGATGTTAAACAAATGCTCGGTCGTATTCAGTTCAGGTGATTGTCATAACCATTGCAGAACATTCTCTGTGTTCTCTCTCTGTCTGAATTGGTATAGGAGTATTCTTTGGGTCTTTTATCTACATTATTAAGTACCATCCAATAAGCTTTTACACATATGCTGATAATAACAGATAATATAGCTCTACTGTACACTCAAAATTCTTTTTTTTCCATTTTTATACAAATTCTAATGTTTTGTTAGTTTCCTTCTGCATTTTGAGTTCCCCTTTCATCATTGTGGTACAATCTGGGCTTTCTTTCATCTTTGTCAACATTCACAGTATGTTGTTTCAGGACATTTTTCAGACCCTTTGTCAAATTCTAATCATGTCTTCTGTTTTTTAAAGCTTAGACATGGAGTCACTCTTATGGTAAACTGTAATGAAGTCTTTTCTTAAATGTTGACTTTGACACAGAGTTACCTATCTCCTGCTGGATGTACTTGATCTGGTCAACTGTTGTATAGGGTTTTTCTTTAACAGACAATAAATTCTTCTGTTATCTACTGCAGTTGCTCTGTGGGTTTCCAGGCCTTTAATTGTTCTTAAGTTCACTGATGACTTCTTTCCTTTCAAAATGTATAAATAGTTAATTTGACCATGCCTAATGTATTTGCTATCTCTTAAACTGCTTATACAAACCCGATTCCAAAAAAGTTGGGACACTGTACAAATTGTGAATAAAAAAGTAATGCAATAATTTACAAATCTCATAAACATATTTTATTCACAATAGAATATAGATAACATATCAAATGTTGAAAGTGAGACATTTTGAAATGTCATGCCAAATATTGGCTCATTTTGGATTTTATGAGAGCTACACATTTAAAAAAGTTGGGACAGGTAGCAATAAGAGGCTGGAAAAGTTAAATGTACATATAAGGAACAGCTGGAGGACCAATTTGCAACTTATTAGGTCAATTGGCAACATGATTGGGTATAAAAAGAGCCTCTCAGCGCAGCAGTGTCTCTCAGAAGTCAAGATGGGCAGAGGATCACCAATTCCCCCAATGCTGTGGTGAAAAATAGTGGAGCAATATCAGAAATGAGTTTCTCAGAGAAAAATTGCAAGGAGATTGAAGTTATCATCATCTACAGTGCATAATATCATCCAAAGATTCAGAGAATCTGGAACAATCTCTGTGCGTAAGGATCAAGGCTGGAAAACCATACTGGATGCCCGTGATCTTCGGGCCCTTAGACGGCACTGCATCACATACAGGAATGCTACTGTAATGGAAATCACAACATGGGCTCAGGAATACTTCCAGAAAACGTTGTCGGTGAACACAATCCACCGTGCCATTCACTGTTGCTGGTTAAAACTCTTTAGGTCAAAAAAGAAGCCATATCTTAACATGATCCAGTAGCGCAAGCGTTTTCTCTGGGCCAAGGCTCATTTAAAATGGACTGTGGCAAAGTGGAAAACTGTTCTGTGGTCAGACATATCAATGTTTGAAGTTCTTTTTGGAAAACTGGGACGCCATGTCATCCATGACATGGGGTTGCATGAGTGCATGTGGAATGGGCAACTTATACATCTGGAAAGGCACCATCAATGCTGAAAGGTATACCCAAGTTCTAGAACAACATATGCTCCCATCCAGACGTCGTCTCTTTCAGGAAAGACCTTGCATTTTCCAAAATCACAATGCCAGACCACATACTATTTATTTTATTTGTATAGCGCTTTTAACAATAAACATTGTCTCCAAACATACTACATCAATTACAACATCATGGCTGCGTAGAAGAAGGATCCTGGGGTACTGAAATGGCCAGCCTGCAGTCCAGATCTTTCACCCATAGAAAACATTTGACGCATCATAAAGAGGAAGATGCGACAAAGAAGACCTAATACAGTTGAGCAACTAGAAGCCTGTATTAGACAAGAATGGGACAACATTCCTATTCCTAAACTTGAGCAACTTGTCTCCTCAGTCCCCAGACGTTTGCAGACTGTTATAAATAGAAGAGGGGATGCCACACAGTGGTAAACATGGCCTTGTCCCAACTTTTTTGAGATGTGTTGATGCCATGAAATTTTAAATCAATTTATTTTTCCCTTAAAATTATACATTTTCTCAGTTTAAACATTTGAAATGTCATCTATGTTGTATTCTGAATAAAATATTTAAATTTGAAACTTCCACATCATTGCATTCAGTTTTTATTCACAATTTGTTCAGTGTCCCAACTTTTTTGGAATCGGGTTTGTAAATCGATTTTTTATGCAATGGCATATGTTAAAGTTTTCCAACATGTCCAGTGAATTGGCTGACACATAAAACAATTATATATTATCAGTTCCATGTGAGATATACTTTTACATAATCACCTAAGTACAATTGAAATATTTTTTTGTTCTCTGTGTACCTGTCACACAATTTTCTTAATTAACACCTCATTTTTCAGCTGTTGGTACACGGCTAAATATTTATCTTGCTGTAGAAGTGAGGCAAACATTCACGTCTACCTGTATGCGCTCACATTTACCCATTAGTTGTAATTTTATGGTTTTTAAATGAGCTGTGTTGGCAACACACTTTATATTATGAGTGATTAATATAGTTAAGCAACATACTTTGAGTTTGCTTTAGCTTACACACACATTATACATAACTTTAATAAAAGACTGATAAATGAGGTCCATTCAGATTACATGAAACCATTTTATGCACTTTTATACAGACATTGTTTACACCTAATTGTTTATGTAAAAGATACTATATTTATATCAAATATTGTTTAGTACACTGTTTTGCTGCTGTTGATTATCTACTGCAACTGATTTCAATGTAAAATATATAGAGTACTTCTTGTATAATATCTTTAGCAAAATGAACTGCTCTCAGAAGGTATTTTTTTATGCTAACACATCTTTTACCAGGCAGTGAGCCGTAAATATGCTCTTGTTGCTAGTGGCAAAGTATTGATATTGGTTTTTCTAGCTACATAAAACCTTTTTCTTAACAGAAACATTGAGTTAATGTGTTCTCTGATGTCTTTTTCATCCTAAAAGCTTTCACTGTTAGAATGTCACCTGTACCTTTGAACCTCTTTTATACAGTCACAGACATTTGAACATTTATTTAATTCAACAACTGTGAGTTTGCAGGTACACAGGTTTTCTGTTATTTTCCTTAGTAAAAGAAACATAAAAATTCTCCTATACTGCCTGGCAAAAGTCACACACACTAATATTTCTTTGGACAGCATTTTGCTTGGATTACACCATGCATTTACCATGCCATTGTTTTGATAAGCTTATGCAATGTCATAAAATGTTATCTTTCAAGAACGGCATTATTTTTTTTATTATCTTGTACTGATGATGGGAAAGTCAGACCACTGAATAAAGCAAATATTCTAAGTAAAGTTAAGGTCTGTATTCTGTGGTGACTAATCCATGTGTGAAAATAATGTCTCATGGTCTCATGCTTTTACAAATGAAGCTTGATGAATCCTGGCACAGTCATCATGGATAATGCCTGTGCATATTTTATGCACTTTTGCTGAAACCAGACCTGACCAACTAAAGCAACCCCAGATCATAACACTGCCCCACAGTCCTGTACACTGATTGTATAGTAAGCATTAGACATGATGGGTTTATCCGCCTCTCATCTTACCCTGTTGCGTCCATCACTCTTGAACACATAAATTTAGACTCATAAACCCACATGACCTTTTACCTTTGCCCCAGAGTCAATTTTTTATGCTCTCTAGCAAATTAAAGCATTTTTTTCAATTAGCCTTACTGATAAGTAGTTTTCTTAAGGCTACACAGCTGTTTAGTGCCATTGCCTCGAGTTCTCTTTTCAATGCGCATGTGGAAATGCTCTTAATGTAACTATTAAACATAGCAGTAAGTTCTAATATTGTTTTTGTATGATTTGTTTTCACCAAATGTTTTAGTGATCTCTGATCACAATAATAGATTTTTTTCCTTGAAGATGATGGTTTACATACACCGTAGTATTCAATCCAGCTGTTTAGTTTTTTTTGGCCAGGCATGGTAGGTAGTAATTGCCCATTAAATGTGGTAGACCAAAACTAGTTTGAAGAATACTGGGAAAGAAAGTGAAATTTCAAGTTTGGATTAGTGGATAAGAGGTCAGATTATTTAGGTTATTAAGCAAACATAGGCAAAGGGTAAATCTTAAGCTGTTTAAAGATCAGGCTTTTAGGATGTGTTTAGGCCAAACTGAATCATGTTGAAAGTAGCATCTTGTTGTGAGGTGATTTTCTTCAGCATTGTCCGGAGAAATAGTCAGTGCTTTTTTTTGCCAATTGGGCAGCATCACCCCCTCTGTAGTGCCAGAAAGCTTTACACATTGAAAATAAAAGTCTACAATTAATAGAATCGCATGGTATCAAACTACACCTCCGATCCCTGGAAAGAACTCTGACTAACACTCAGCTCTAAAGAATTCGAAACAAGACAGATGAAGCAGAGAAGCCTCAATCATACACCAACAGCTTTAAACTTCAGGCCAACAACATGGTGGATGGACCTGAAATGTTGGATGTTTACGAGAAAAAAGTCAGAATTAGTCAAACTTTTTTTACGTGGCGGAAATGGGCTTCGATAGATTCAAGCCAAATAAAAAGACAGAAAGTTTCCAAAGTTTGGGATCATTTCAAACTAAAACATAAAGAAACAGTGTGTTTACTTTTTTATGAGGAATCTAATTTCTTTTTAGATTTTTATTTATGATTTTTTTTAATTTATATATTTGTATTTGCATTTTGATGTAATATGGCAATTAAATACACTAAATGGGTTTAGTATTCACAGATATTCGTTTATGCAGTTTTAGCAACAATGTCAATTTTTCTGTAACAAATGACTTATTGTTTATTTTAAGAGATCTGTCTTGTATATTTAGTATTGCTCTTTAATTAAAATGTATTAGAATTACAATTCCATTTACTCGATTAAACGATGGAATAATCGGCAGAATACTCGAGTACTAATATAATCGATAGCTACAGCTCTAGTACTTACTGTAGGATAAGATTGTGGTTCCAAACAGATAGCAATTCTAGACGTAAGCCTTTTTAGACTTGCAAAATAATTGAAGCTTGAGGAGACGGTTAATTTTCCAAGAGAACGACCTTACACGTACTGCTACAGTTACACTGGAGTGGTTCAAACCTATAATGTCTTACATTTCCCCAATTCAAGCCCAGATCTTAATCTGATTGCAGCAAGGCCAAAAATTGCTGTTAAGCAATGGCCAAACTGACAGACCTTGAGCAAAATTGTAAAAAAAGTGTGACCAACCTCCAACATGTCTGCTTGTATTAGTTTTTGTGTCACAGTAAAAAATAATTTGCACGTTCAGTTGTTAAATATGATTTAAATCAAACAGTAAAATCTTAATTGTGTCAATTGTATTTCTGGTGAAATGCAATGTATCTAAGCAAGGAACTGGACATGGTTAGTCTGCTTACACTATATTATGTAGTTGATATGAACTAACTTGAGTTCCATTAGTGGAACTTAAGTTCATTCACAAATACACCCAGTTTGCACCATACCAGTTGTAATTTGAATCATTGTCTGTAAAACTACAGATGCCATAAAAAAAAAAAAAAGTAAATCATGTAAATAAAAGAAACCCAATTCATATTAATTACCATTTATCAGTTCTTCATTTTTTTAATTTATTTTATTAATCAAGAAGGTAAATCTTTTCAGCGTTTTTTAGAAATTGAAAGTAATTTGTGACCACAGTAGGCACAAGCCTTCACAATGATTTTAAAATACAAAAGTTGTTTTCAACTTTTTATTTTAAAGACAGATGTTGACCTGAGAAGTTACAAATTGTGTTAAATGACCAGAGTGGAAGCGTTCTGAAGAACTAGAACTGCCTAGTTAATTCTAAATGCTGCAAACAAGGAAAATAGAAAAAAGTAATACACTGCACCCACGTAACAAATGTTCAGTATGCCTATGATTAAGAACAGCATGTGAACCGCCATGGTTCACATCTACAAGTCAAGCAACCCAGAAGATTCGGGCAGCTAAAAAACAGCGACAGGACAAAGTTTGACAATTTCCAAAAGCAGCATTCAAAATCTCATTTTAATTTGTATATTTACTCCATAAACATTATTACAAAACTCAGCAAGTTACCAATATTACATTGTCACCATACAGGCGGGTTCACAAATATTTAAAACTTTTGCAACAGTTACAACATAAACCAAAAAATACTAGAATAATTTACATGAAAAAATCTATAAAACAGCAAGTAGTTCACAAATTAGATTTCGTCTTCATTTTTCTTCAGTTATGTATTTGTGTTTTTCACAATAACACAATACTCCCACAACAAGTTCAATTTTGTTGTACAAAACTCCCAACAAAAATGTCGATTTTTTATTTTTTTTAGGTTACTTGACATTTTGGTTTTTAAAACCAGAAAATTTTGTATTATTCATCCTTTTCACTGCCTGCATAGGCACAAAAAAGGTTACTCACACATACTAATACTTCACAGCACTTTCTAAGAAAAATATACACTTACAAAATATGTTACAAATTGGCACAGAGAAAAATATACAGTGTTTTTTGTTGTGTCAAGAGTTTGTTAAGAATCCCTCTGATATCAGCTCTAGACAATATTTATAAAGCTCAATAATTTTTTTCAAAAGTAATCCAATTAACGTCAAATAATTAATGGTGTGGATACATCAAACATAACCATATATTATACATTCATAAAGAGAGGATTAGGGTTTTCATTTGTTTATAACTATATATATTACGATATAGTCATATTAGGGAGGAGAACTTTTGCTTTCTTAGCACCAGTAAGAAGAGGCAGCTTAACAGTGGCACACTGTAAATCTCAAAGAAGTACATTCAATTGAAAATAGGCAGAAATGAAAGAAGGCAGGCAAGAGGGCATGACAGCCCATGTGCAGTTTTTTTTCTACCACCAGCATGTCCTGGTCCCTAATTATGGCATGCTTAACAGAATGAAGAGAGGCTAAAGGACACAGAGCAAAACTGAGCAAAAAAACTGTTATGTTGAAATGTTGCAGTAATGAGTGAACATACTTTTAACCATTAAGGCATTTTCCATGTCAATTGTCCTTCTTAATATTTTCTATAATATTCATTTTTTCAATCAAATGAGAATAAATACAACATGCACATATATTTACCAGCAACTTTAATAACATTCATGTCATTGTCCAATCATGTGATAGCAGTGCAATGCATTCAAATATGAAGAAGTCAAAAGCTTCAAAAACATCAGAATGGTTAAAAATGTGATCTTAGTGACTTTGTGGCTTTTTGGTGCCTGATATTTCAGATACTGCAGAATCCCCTGGGATTTTGTATTATGTGAACAGTAAATGAAGCTCTTGAGCTGTATGATTTTATGCATTGTGCTGCTGCAACAACTGACTGCATAACTGCATGGACGTGCAAGAATACATGCATTCCTATTAAAGTGGCTGGTGAATGGTAAACAGAAAATTCAAGGTCAGTGTTTGATTCCATACTTTCCCCAATTTACAAATGACTGAATAGGTCTGTACATATGTAGAGCTAAACTAAATTACCAAATGCAGCATTTCCTATGCAGAGTAAATTTCTTGACCTTCATAGATGTTAACAAGTGTGACCTGTTTTCAGCATTTATGATCAGAACCTTCACAGCTGAATTTCCAGACCAAGCCACATGATATACGAACTGAACAATTTTCCCATTCACATATACAACATGCAGGTAGTAAATGCACTGTACTTCAGTAATCACCAGAAAAAAACTGTAATGGCTAAATATATTAGGTACAAGTGCATGTGTATCTGTTTATGTACAATATATATGGATGATCATGACCAAGTTAATTACTGAATGTTGACATTATTTCACCGGTTAATGTGTTCGATATGTTAAACGCAATGTGGGGAGAAATCTCATACACTCACAATCATAGAAGTATTTGGACACCATTGTATTCCACTACCAGGTGCATTTGAGGTTTGTAAGACATTTAAGATCCACAAATTTTAAATGTACAGAGGGTTTCACTTGGACTTTCAGTTCATGCAAACTTTCAGCTTGCATTCAAGGCATTTCACAAAATATTGCATTATATATTCAATATTGTAACCAGTTAGGAATTACAGCAATTTTATTTCACAGTCCCTCCAATTATTTACTTAAGAGTAATTGGACACTTGATGATATGAAGTTTGTTATTTCATTCCAAGTAAGTTCATTCCAATTTTCTTTATATGGTCCAAAGTAGTGTTGCTGCAACACTCATGAACAGAAAGTTCAGATTAGTCTTTGCTATAAAACATCTATTAAAAGAAACCTGTTCAGTTCTTAAATAATTCTTTGGACAGATATAATCAAGATTATTAGAATTATGTAAAGAGAGAACATTGAAGAAAGGAAATGAAGGGCTCAAGGGCACTATTTTTATCTGTCAAACACGGAGGCAGTGTTATGGCATGGGCTTGTATTGCTGCCCATGGAACTGGGTCACTGGTGTTTTTGATGATGAAGTCTGAAGCGTATAGAGCTATAATTTCTGCTTAGATTCAGTAAAGATAAATAAAGACCCAAAGCATACTGTGAACCCAAGAGTTTCTTAAGGTGAACAAAAGGAATGCTCTCAAATGGCTGACACAGACATCTGACCTCAACCCAATTGGACATGCTTTCTGTTTACTGAAAACACAGCTGAAGGCAGAAAGAGACACAAACAAGCAGCAACTAAAGGCAACTGCAGTAAAGACATGCCAAAGCAATTCAATTTGGTGATGTCCATGGTTTCCAAACTTCAGTTTGTCAAAGAATGCAAATGATTTGGTCTCACGTATTTAAAATTGTTACTTTGTCCAATTGCTTTTGAGTCTGTAAAAATGGAAAGAGTATAAAAAAAACACTGTAATTCCTAGATGTTTGCAATATGTTTTGTTAAACATCTTGATTTCCTAATTTCAAATACATGGTTGCGGTGACCTTAAAAGTCTTACAAACAAATCCAACTTGTGGTAGAAGTTAATAATCTTCAAATACCACCAACTATCAACAAATTAGGGCAAAAAACATGTCCTCACACATTTCAACTAATACTGTCTTCTAAATAATACTCTTTCACTTTATTACCTGAAATAAAATAAGTATGCATTTTAAAATAAAGATCAAATTGTATTTTCAACCAGTCACTGCTAGCTTTCAGTTTTGTAGGTTAACTGGATATAAAACAGCTTGTTTTGTTCAACAATATAATAAAAAGATACAGGGACCCATGCATGCACATTCACACCTTGGAGCAATTTAGTATCACCAATCTGCCTACCTGCATGTTATTGAAAATCAGTAAACCCACACAGACAGTAACTCATGCACAGACATAACCCCAGGACCTTTGGGTTGTGTAGCAGCAAAGCTAGCCACTATGCTATTGTACCACCATTTGAGCTAAAGATTTTTAAGAAAGTCTGACTGATAAGTTTATTGTCTCGACAGAACAATTTTCTACCACATGATTATGTGAAAATTAAGTTTTTATCTGAAGATAACTGGAATGTAATAAATGGATGGCTGCAGAATCTTCATTAATCAATGCTTATAAGCTTTCATATTAAGTTTGTTAGCTAGGTAGTTTCTGAAACAGAATCTAAATACCAAATATTTTAATCATTCAGTTAGATTTTCATAGAGATTTCTTAACCTGCATTAAAGGCATGAAGAAACTTGAATTTTTCCCAAAATATTCCTTATAAATTAAGCACTCCCTTAAATAGCTACAACCATGCATTCCCATAAATTTCATTCATTACCATGCTCATCCTTTAATATCAGTGTGGTGTCCTTGTCTAACTAGAAGTGACAGTGTCCATATCTTCTGTGCTTTTCATCATTCCTTGTTTGTCTTTATTTTCAAAAGCCACATAATGCTGAGGTAAATTTATTTTGGCAAGTCAGTGGAAAAAAAGAGGATAGTTCAGTCTTGTTTTGGTTACGTGAGTGGCCATGTACCACTGTCAGCTGCAGGTGCTCTTCACAATATAGGATCCCAAAAAGAAAAAAAGAATAATCTGGAATGTTAACTCACAGTCTTGAAAGGGTGCGCCCAAAATTCTCGTGAAAAGTAAATTCAACAGCCAGTGTTTATAATGATAATAAATTTGCACAGATATTACATTTGGCACATTGATCTTTAGAATTCATGTCGTCATTAAATAGTGCATTTCTGTACAGGGTCACCCAAAAAAGTGAGTTTCCATGGCTTAGAAATGTCCCTCTAAGATAAGTTCCAGTAATACTCCTGTAAAAGCATAGTAAAAGCATTAGAATAAAATTATGATTCCATGCCATTGGTAAGAAAAATAGGACAAAATGTTAATCTGATATGTCTTTGATACAAAATGGTCCCAATATGTGCTAGTGATGTTTTTAGGGCCTACAAAGGATGTTGCTTATCCAAGATAGCATTTCGATTTTAAAAAGTCAGGCAGTATGAGGGAGAGGGCAAGATGAGGTCATCCTGTTTATGCATACAAAATGTAATAAGGGAGCTTACTTTACACGACACAATTTTTTTTAAAATTCAAATAGCTACGTTTCAAACAAAGAAGTATAACACAAAGTTAGGGTAGTAAATTTCACTTTAAAAAAATGGCTCCCGAGAAGACACGTTGCATTAATGAAGGATTTTTGTTTAACTTCAGACAAAAAGAACCAAAACAACTACAAGGAAAAAATTGCAAAAGCATGAAAAAAATGCAGCCATGGTAGGTTAAAATCTCAATCAAGCCTTGCACAATCACTCAATAGGTAGTTTGTAAGTACATATAATTTCTCATGCAAGATATCTATATCTTCTTCAAAGGGCCAAAATAAGGAAGGTGGGCCAAGGGTAATTTCCATGCATCTCTGGCTTTGAGTCAGTGCAGGTATACCAGGGATTGAGGGCTGAGCAGGAGGTTTGGGAAAGTGAGGAACGTGCATCAGCAGCTAGTTACAAAATATTACCTCAGTTTTTCAAATGAGGTCATCAATGCTATGTCCTTATTTGGGTCAGCCCTCTTGCCTTTAAGGTTTTCGATCCGAGGGAATTTTGCGCTGGTTTTGTGACGATACATCTTTTTGTGTGCAGGTCCATTTATGCCTGGTACCCCAAGATTAGACTTATCGAACATGTTACAGCCCAAAGCTAACTGGGGTAAAAGTGGATGAGAGGCATTGAACTTTGCTTGATTTTTTCCACATTTCCCCCCTCCTTTCTTGCCTTTTGTACCTTCAGCAGACACAGCACCTTTTTTCCTGGGCTCTGACGAGGTTCCTGCCAGGATTTTGAGAGTCTTCAGCTTTAGACTATTTGCCTCTGAGGGTAAACACATGTCTGTTGCAGGGCCCCATATTGGCTCAATTGAGGTCATCATGAAACGCTGCACTTCAGCCATCCCTGACACTATGTTAGAAAGGATGTTGGATGGCTCTTCAAACTCTCGCTGGTCATCCGTGCAACTGTTGGCCTCTGACCAGCCCATTCCTGGCCAGTCCTCAGAGCTGCTATCTGTCAGCTGGTGTGTCATACACTTTGAATCCCCATTCTGGCCTTTAGTCTTTTCATCCAGTAAGGCTTTTAGTTTTTTGGATGCACGTGAATTCTGTCGTGGGGTCTTGACCTTCTCTCCCTTTGCAGCTTTTGGTTTGGTTGCTTTGCTTTTTTTACCATTTTGTCCTGAATTTTGCTTGTTGCTGCTTTTCTTCTTTGAGCCTTTTTTGCCACTGATCATGTCAGCCCCTTGCTCATCAAAATCAGTTTCATTCTTGGACTTAGTTTCCAGGCTTACATGGTTGTCATTATTAGAACTGTGCAACTGATACTTGTGATTATCTACTGCAAATCCAGCCAGGTGTTCTTGGTGTTCTACCGTGTTGCAATTCCATTTCACCTCTTGAGCACCCTCCATTGTAATCTCAGACCCATTCTGGATAACTTTGGGATTTCCTAATCGCTTCAACTCTCGCCATGTGACCTGCGGGGACAAGTTAGGTGTTTCAGGAGGTGAGAGCTCTGACAGTGATGCATGTCTGAATTTATCAGGAGTGAAGTTTGAGATATCTAGTAAGTCCGTTGACTCCCTTAGTGGGGTGATTGCATCAATGCTCTGCTGAATCACCAGTTTGGGACTACAGTGGGCCAGAAAGTTCTCGTTCACATCATTCTCGCTATCTTTCTCACAAGACTTGAGACTTAGAGAGCTGTAATTACTGGATGTAGCTGACAACGAGCCAACCGAGTCGAAACTGATGAGCCTTCCATTGTCACTGTGCAGTGTCCCTCTTTGAAACTGTAGCTGGCCTTCCATACTGGGAACCTGACATGCTTGAAAATCTGAATCAGGTGGCAGTGCCTGCTCAGGCATGTAATTTTTTTCATAAAGCATTCTGTTAGTATCCAGCCCCAACTGACTGTACCCTGTAACTGTAAGGTTCTCTGAGATTGGCAAAGGCATGGGATTAGGGAAGTTGTTAGGCAAGACTGTTGTCTCAGGGATATCAGTAGTGAATTGCTGATTCGGGTCAAGCTGGGTGTGCCACATTTGGGTGAGACTGGGGCAGTTCTGAGGAGACTGCTGGAGCTCTGATTCAGAGGGTGGGGAGAGTACACAGCTTTGGGCTAGCTGAAGACTAGCAAATTGCTGCTCTTCCAAAGAGAGACCCAGAGATTGCTGCCTGGGGTTCTGCTGAGAAAAAAAAGAGCCACCAGAACCACCCAAGGAGTCTGAGGCTTCCAACAATGTCTGCAAATAGCCTCCAGGGATAACAGACATACCTGTTGCCACATCATCAGATGATGTAGCTTTGTTATAGGAGCAGGTGTTAGACATGAAAACTATTTTTTCAGTGGTCTCAGCTGTTTGACTCTGAGGACTGTGTGCAGCAGAGTTGATCTCAGTTTCATTTCCACCCCCTACAGTGTCCTTATTTTCTGTCACAGTATCAGTCTTGTTTGTCTGGCTTTCTCTGTTCTCTTCAAATTTCTTCATTTTCTCTATTCTGAGCCTTGCTTCACTTTTAAATTTACGAATTTTGACCATTTTATTTCCTATTCTTCTCTCCTCTCTCTCCTGTGATCTGCTCTTTGGGGTAACAGTGTGTATAATGTCATCTGGGTCTAATGTACTTGAACAACTTGGGTCTGATATTGGTAATGATTGTACTGTGGGGGCTGTCTCTTCTTTAGAGCCAGAATCCTGTCTCAGATCAGAGTAAGAGAAGCCATGCTTGTGGGGTGATTGTAGCACAGCTTGAATTCTCTGAATCCTAAGTCTGTTTGCTAGCTTGTGTTTCCGTTTGGGAGGGCTAGACCTAAACGGTCGATTCTGTCCATTAAGATGAAATTTGTGTTGATCTGCTGTGTGCAGTCTAAGCTGTTCTTCATGTTCCCTCTGTTTTTTCTGCCAGACATCCTTAAGAGGAGCTAGTTTTTCATATTCACTAATTGTGTTCTCATTTAAACTTACAGTCATGGCTGTTGGATCAGTTTTGCAGAGCTTTACACACATGTATTTTTCTCCTTTGAACCTGTTGATAATAATATATTTGATTATCACCGGTGGCTCTTTACGGGATGATTTTCTTCTCTTTTTAGGGCACCAATCATCATCCTCTTCCTGTCTTGGACCAGAAGGTATCTGCTCACGCTTTTCATTGTTTTTTTCACTTTCAATAGAGTCAACATCATAAAGGTAGTCATCACTGTACCTGACTTTCCTTTTTGCTCTTAATCCATAGTTTAGAGGGTTGGAAGAGCAAATATTCTTTAGGGAAAATACATTTCTCTCTTTGCTCTCATTAAAAGTGTCAAAGGAATACCCAGTGCTAGAGCTGTCATCGCTATAGTCCTCCGAGTCTTCAGTTGAGTTGCTAGAATCAATAAAGTAGTTCATTTTTGGACTGTACTCAGATGCCCTCTCTAAAGAAATATAACTGCCGTTTTCTTTATGTTCATTTTCTAGTGCAAGTTCGTCAGGTTTAGCTAAGAGGTCATCTTCACTCTTCTTTACCACACTACCCTCTGTCTTTGTGGCATTTACCAGGACACTGGGAAAAAAGTTAAATTGTGTTTCCTCCTGTAGGACATTTGTCTTTTCCCTCATATTGTCCTGAAAAGACTCATAGCGGATTTTCAATGAGCACATGTCACTGCTCAGGGCAGAATCATCATCGTCATCAAACATGTAGTTATCCACATCCTCCTCTGAGAAAAGGTTTACTGAAAGCTCATTTTTTGAGCATAAGTCTAGCAACTCCATTTTGCTCTCACTGATAAATGACTCGATGTATCCCCAGTCTTGGTTGGAACTGGGGAGCAGACCATCCTCTCCATTGCATTTGTCCAGCATTAAACCTTCATACATATTTCTGGATGTCTGATCTTGGTCATTTTCTGTTTTATCTAAATTCTTTTTCTCTCCCATCTGGGATTTTGGCATGGGAAAGCTTAAAAGCTGGTCAGCTAGAAGCTGCTCGGAACAATTGCCTGTTTCATTGAGTCCCATGCACTGCATGGTAGAAATTGAGCAAGCATCGTATTCACGGTTCATGTCAGTCATTTTTAGGTTTATAATGGGCTCATTATCCAGTGCATCCTTGGTCTCAATGATACAGCCCAGGCAAGTGCGACTTTGCTGGATTAGACAGTCCTCGGTCATCCCAGATATGCCCATTGGTTCCATCATGGTGAGGAGCGGTTTATTAGTGTCCGCTGACAGGGACCAGGGATTTACATCCTTGGTAACACAAGCTGTGAGGGATATGGCACAACTGCTGGATTCATCAATGGGCTGCTCAGGTGTCTCAGTTAGAGTCTGTGGTGAAGGTAGGCTTGGGAGACAGTACTCTCTTAATGCCAAAGCTACTCTGTGGCCATCTGAACCACCTCTTTGGGCACTCAAAACGGCAACCGAGGAGGAGAGGGGGAAGGAGTTATCTGCAGCACCATACAGCTTTAGATTACCTTTCAGCTCACATGATCCTACACAAAGAAAGAAAAAATAATATCAGCACCACACATATATTTTACCAAGAAATAACCATTTTTTTAAATAGCTTTATTTCACTTAAGTATCAACAATTAAGTCTATCATTGAATCGATATAAGGACACATTTCCTTGTATACTATATAGCCAAAAATATGTGGATATCTGGTCCTCATTCCCACAAAGTAGCACTGAGTTGGAAGCAGTTGTCTGTAATATCTTTTTTATATGCTTATACGTTACGATTTCTCTTCATTAAAACCGAGAAGACCAAACCTGTTCCAGCATGACAACTAGCACAAAGCAAGGTTCATATACACATTGTTTGCCAAGTTTGAAGTGAAAGATCTCAAGTGGCCTGCAAAGAGGCCTGACCTCAACTCCATCTACACCCAGTAGCAGGATCTGACCTTACTAACGCTCATGTATATAAAAGCAAATACCCAAAGCCATGCTCCAAAATCTAATGGAAAACCTTCCCA
Organism: Silurus meridionalis; assembly: GCF_014805685.1. Classification (NCBI taxonomy): domain Eukaryota; kingdom Metazoa; phylum Chordata; class Actinopteri; order Siluriformes; family Siluridae; genus Silurus; species Silurus meridionalis. The sequence continues at coordinate 7,838,369 of NC_060888.1, forward strand.
GAAGTGTGGAAGTTATTATAAAAGCAAAGGAGATTTAATCTGAATTTTGATGTTCATCCCAAGCACATATGAGTGTGATTCGTAGGCGTCTATATATATTTGGCCATATAATGTATATCAAGGGATGGAAGCTAGCTTATTCAAAGATATATACTTGTTTGCTTTGAATAATTTATCAGTATCAGCTGAAGCAGTAAACTCTCATGCACACACACACACACACACACACACACACACACACACACACACACACACAAAGATTGGTTCATTTTATAGGCTTGAAATTAATTATAAAGGGGCTATCCAGATTTGTTTGTTCTGCTGCACACCATTCTTTATGCAAATAGTTTTGCCAGAGACACTCTCTTGACTTTCCAGAGGTTTCAACATCTATTTTAAACTGCTCAATTTAACTGCTTGAGTTAAGATTGAAAATCAAAGTTAAATTACTTGAGAGATTTCTTTAAAAGAAAAATGAAAAAAAGAAAAAGAAGATGTGATTTCTAAAAAGCTATTTCTTGATAACAGATTTTTATTTATTTTTTTCGCTTGAATGCACAGAAATATAGGACAGCATGGACTATAATGTAGCATTCAGAAGTGCTGCATAGTATGCTTATCACCTGAAATTACAGTGCCTTGTGGAATACTTTAAGGAGTAACTCATTTCAGTGCCACGAGTGCCACTCTTAAAGCCTATGCATGATTGCTAGAATGATTAGCTTTTGTTTTGTTTTTTTACCATATCAGCTCCTCCTACAAGGCTGAAACCAAGTATAAATTATTTAAAATGTTAAATTATTACATTAAATAATATAAATTCCAATAAATTTTAAATAATGATGTATGCTATATTTAAGGTAGCTCACTCTGAAACTGCAAAACAGACAGAAACAAATATGTAATATGTAATATGTAAATGTATGGAGTTGACCTTACATGTCACCAGTGAAAGATGTGTCAATTAATGCAAAGATAGCACTGCTATCTAGTCCTTTAACAGTTACATTCACTGTGGAACATAATATAGATTATGACACATTATGTCCATTTTGTCCCTATAAATAAATAAGATATACAGGCAAACACATTTGCACTTAGAATGCTAGTAGTAAGTTAATAGAATCCAACCTTTTATTTTCTGACACTGGGTTAAAATTTCATTCAGGACAAATAATGTACTCCATTTTATTCTTCTAGACAATGGATTGCACTCCATGTTCGTGAAAATTCGCTGCCTAATGTAACAGTTTTAGCTGTTATGTATTGGAATCGACTTTGCATGTTCGTCCAGAATCCTCAGCTGTTCCAACAGCCGATTGCTCCTCTTTCTGCCAAGCTGTGGAGCAGAGTATCACAGGGAGTTGACAGAAGCTCACTAATTGGTTCTGACACTAGAGGGTGAGAAGGAAGTAGCATCACATATTTTTTACTTGCTCTAAAAAATCTGAAACATTTAATAGCACGCATACAAAATAACTAAATGTGTTTTACAAATAATGGTCGTTTTTACTGTATGCACATCACTGTATGTTCTTCTCTTTTTTTTTTTCAGTCGATAGGCAGCCATAAACCAGCATATGGGGTTATCCTGACTTTTGGCAATAGGTTACAATATCCTGAGCCTTCACTTCTTACATTTTTTTTATGCTAAACACACAGTAAGGTGAACAAACTAAACCTTGTTTCACTGTTAGGATTTAAGGGGTTCTAACTAAATACCCTCTCTAATGCCACACATGCTCGAAAACAAATATTGTTGGTTTATTGAAGTGGTCTGGACACAGGCTGGTGGAGGCATCCCCAGACATTTGCAATTTGTAGTCAGTCTCTAATCCCCAGTCCAGGTTTGGTTCCTGCCAGATAGCTCTGTGAATAAATGACCACATGCCTGCTTGTTTTGAATTGGCAGGATGAAGATTCTGGCTTGTATCCTTTTACTCAGAGAAGTTTCTCTTCCAGTGATTTGAGACAGAGCAAAATTTTAGCATGTCAAGACAACCGACAGGCTTTAAAAACCTTATAATATGGCGTTATAACAATAAGTCCCATGTTGAAATATTTACAACTGTAAATACATTCTGAGGATGTCAGAAGGAAGTCTATAGCTGGTGCAAATTCAAATATGGCAATTTTCCAATAACTGTGCGCCACAAAGTGAAGTGAAAGCCACAGTGAACTAACACCATTTTCATTTCTGACAGAGTGTCTCGGCCATTCCCTCAACCAACACTGCAGAACACCAAAGCGCTTAAAGGTGTGTGTGTGTGTGTGAGCAAGCAACTACCAGCATTTGTTAAAACAGCTGTCAGTCTGGTCCGTAATGGCCTTTGGCATTTGTGAATTGTGGCGAAAAATCAATTTATCCGCACCAGATTTTGGTAATGAGCGCCAAGTAACTGCAGTATGATTCATCGCCTGAAAAAAGGCTCTGATCCAGAGTTCAATTGTTCTGTTTTTCACTTGGTCAGAGTGAAGACTTGCTCTAGTTCTTATCTTTGTGACTATGACAGAGGGATTGGCTCAGCTCTTAGCTCCAAATCCCTCTGCTGGAATCGAGTAGGGGGCTGCTCATGATAAAGTAAAGCCTGACAGGCTTATAGACATGGCGTAGAAAGCAACCTGCACTGGAGCATATCACTGTATAGCAAGTGAAAAAGGGATCCCGTAAATAAATGCTAAAACTAATGCCACATTTAGATAAATCCAGGCAGAAAAACGTGTAATGTCATGGTAGCTGTACAACCTCAGAGCATTTTAAATTTTTGTTCTTCATTCAACAAAAGAACACCATAATCAGCTATAATCATGCTGAAATGACATAATGCTAAAAATGTGTCTTTGGGCAATCAGATGAAAAAGAGTTAAACACTAATGGATTTAAAAGAAAAATAAAGTACCAGATATTGGATTTTTTTATGAAATAAAAAATCCCCTTACCGGTCTGGTCCAATGCATTAGTCTGCATTGAATTCAAAGCCGGCACAATGAGACTGGTCTTCTTTAATACATCCATCAATGAGAGAGGGTGTTACTCCACTTGTGCATCATCTCCACTGTCCCACCTGAAGAAAGAGGCAAACAGAACTTGACATAATTTCTTTGTGAGCATTTGCACACTGTCATAGCTACACCTATTAAAGCTATTGGTAGAAAGTAATGAGGGTTTTTTTTTTGTTTTTTTTTCGTATGCCGACCCGTGTAGTGATTTGACTCTGTGTCACGCACCTGAGTCAGTCACAGTAAATAGCTGCATCTACCATCACCAGGGAAACACAATCCAGCATGTTTCTCTCAATTGCAACTTGACATTATAGTTGTTAACCCCATGCACCTTGCAATGTAAATATAGATTTCAATTTATTATAAATAAAGTACTTGGGAGCAGACGCCTCCTAATGTGTCAAATTAACATGCACTGAAAGGATCACGTGAACCATGGAGCGGATTTTCAGGTACACTAGGTTAAAACCAAATGAGATTTTCAAGTAGAACTCTAGCCATTATATAAAAAAAAGAAATAGGTCATGCATTATACAATGAGCAAAGGGAAGGATGAAAAAAAAAGGAGATGAAGAGATTGTTCTTATAGAAAACGTAAGCAGGAGTTTATGAGCAGAGAAGTCAGCCACGGGGCTGAAATAATACAGTTTGCACTGTGCATTGTGTGTGCTGTCAGCGAAGGTTGCCTAAAGCGTTGGAGAGCAAAAGAGGCCCTCTGCAGTGGTGCAGTCATGCACACAATGTATTAAATGTCAGTTGAGGGATGTTGATTGCATGAAATAGCATCCCTCTGGCTTTTGCATTCAGCTAAAGAATAAACCAACAGCCAACAATGTGCCCCTGGCCCCCTAGCACAGGAAATCCTCGCATAATTGGCTTTGTGTTAAGCCTGTCTGTCACTCCATTTTTTTTTAATGCTGTGTTTATTTAACCTTTACTTAACTAGGATAGCCAATTAAGAACAAACTCATTTGAATGAATGAGTTATAAAATCAGTGCCCTGCCCCTCCGTCAGCAACCTTTAAAATTTACAGTTTAATGATAATTTATTAGACATGAATTTCACAGCCGTTACAAATGCCAAATCTATTTCAAAAGGTTTGTTTGGGGGGGGGTATATTTGCACAGTGACTCAGCTCGATAATAAAACGATGGCATCGAAAAGATGCTTATCTATATGAGACAAGTTAACAAAAGTCAATTGTGGGACCTTATTTCCAAGTAAAGGTAGAACAATAGATGAGAAACAATGTGGGCACGAGTGGGCAATTCCTCAGCACTCAGAGTCTCACTGGGTCAGTGAGTAATTACCATGCTGCGTGTGGTAAGCCTCGTCTTTGGGCAGAAAGTCAATTAGGCTGTTTTGCATTTGTATTGCTTGTACAGGGGAAGTATACACTTAGGGATATTCACTAAGAGAGACAAACACACAGCAGAGAAATACAACAAAGCAAAGTTCTCGACTAAGAGAACAAGAGGCAGTGCTTATCGTTGATGACAGCAGGGATCACAAAGATGGAACTTTATATTGTTGTTTATTTTTGGCAATCAAGACCTAGGTTTTGCTTTGTTTTATGTGCTGACCAGTTATATGTTATATGTTAAATATATATGTTTTTAAATGTTAGTTTGGTATTAATACCACTATCTTAGACAACATGATTTGATGTCACAGTGCAAAATCACAGCAATATATATATATATATATATATATATATATATATATATATATATATATATATATATATATATATATATATATATATCGCAGGATTAAATAGGACCATTACCGTATTTGCGAGCATGGTCGTCAACAATGAGTGCGAGGTGGATGTGCTAGAAGGTATTTTCTGAGCAGGAAGAGTTGATATACCCATGTGGAGAAACTGTCAGGTGTAAGAGCACTTCAGTTTCGTGAGCACTGAGATATGCAGGCTTCCTTTTACCAGGAAACATTTTGCTCTTGAGTCAAGGTGCATATTACAGTACCTTCCACTCATTTTTAACGACAATGATCTCTGGCACTGCTTTATGTCCTCTAGCTGCTTATCCTCATGCTTAAAGATGCTGTTTACACACCATTACATCTTAAACATCAACTAATTACCTGCATATACAGGGCAAAATGTGCGTAAATTGCTATTGATCTCATTACTGACTTCTAATGACCATATGAAACATATTGTTAGCAGATGTTTGGTCAGCATCATCCAAAAATGTTGCATATAAAATGATCCTAATATTTAACAGAACAAGGAGCATGCAGAGGTTGAATAAAAGTGATGATGGCTAATCGTGCGATAGTGCCCGAGTGCGCGCCTTAAACACAAAGCTAACAGGCCTGGACAGTGGTGTGATTCATTCAAGTGGACTCTGAACTCATTATCTACAAAGCCTGCCATTTAGACATCCAGGCGCATGAAACCCGCTCAGCCCTTCACATCCACGTCTATAATTACCATCCCAGCTTCTTGTTCATTCATAGCTTTGCTCGTGTGACAAATAGTGTTTGAGTGTCCCTGTCATCATACACATCTACAGTAGCACCAGCAGAGATGCATGAGAGAAAAGACAAGAAACGATTAGAGGTCTATAAGTAAAACTACAGGAAACATACATAACTGTCACAATTCACTATACAGTATGTATATATATATATATATATATATATATATATATATATATATATATATATATATATATATATATATCAAGATATAGCCATTATTGTCTAAATTACTGCCAACAAAAGTGAGTATTGTCATGAACATGTCAAAACTGTGTTCAAAATTTGTTTGTGTGAGCACCATTGTTATCCAGCACTGCCTTACTTCCTGGGGATAGAATGTTCCAGAGCTGCACAGGTTGTTGCTGGAATCCTCTTCCACTAACGACATCATGGAGCCGCTGGTTGTTAGACATATGGTGCTTCTCCACCTCCCACATAAGGATAGGGTTCAATAGGGTTCAGACATACTTGGCGATTTTGACCATCACCTTCAGCTTCCTCAGCATGGTAGTTGTCATCTTGGCGCTGTGTTTGGGGTTATTATGTTATAGGCCGTTCAGCCCTGTTTCTCGAGGGAGGGCGTCATGTTCTGCTTTAGAATGTCACAGTACATTTTGGAATGCCTGTTTTCCTCAATGAACCACAGCTGTCCAGTACCAGCAGCACGTATGCAGCCCCAGACCATGATGCTACCACTACCATGCTTAAAAGTAGGCAAGACAAAATTTTCTTTGTGCTCCTCAACAAGGTGTCGCCACACATGCTGGACACCATCTGAGCCAAAGAAGTTTATCTTAGTTTCAACAAACCACAAGTCATGGTTCCAGTAATTCATGCTCTTGGACAGGTTGTCTTCAGCAAACTGTTTGAGGGGATTTCTTGTAAGCCAGATTCAGAAAAGGCTTCCTTTTGGGACATTGGCCACCTCTAAAGCAATGCTGCAGCACTCATGCCTTTTCTGAAGCCAGCTTCTGCACCTGAGGCACAGCATGAGGACTCAACTTTTTTGATGGACCCTTGCGAGGCCTGTCCTGAGTGGAACCTGTTCGAAAAAACCTCTGCATAAACCAGTCCACTGCACTGTAACTCAGTTTCATTGTGTTACCGATCTTCTTATAGCCTGGGCCATCTTTGTGGAGAGCAACAATTCTAATTTGAATGCATGTGTTGAACATCTAGTGGTCAGTACGAGAGAATTGTACTCAAAGCACATAATTTTTAATGCTCTAATACAAGATACACAAATTTGTATGTTCCTGTCAAGCAGACAAAAACATGAACATGATGAATAGGACATGTGGCTTTGCATGGTTACACGACATACAGCTGTTATCACTTAGCGTGTACTCATTTTGTTGCCAGTTATTTTGACAATAATGGCTGTATGTCATACTAAAATGGTTGCTGAACTGTGAGGGGTGTACTTAGTGTACTCACGTCTGTTTCTTTTTCAATGCTTCTTTTTCCTTTTTCAAGCAGTAGTTGAGATTTAAAATACAACTACTCTGTATATGCTTTAGTGAACAGAAAATCTTTTCTACCTGGTTTAACACTGCAGTGAGGTTTAATTGCCATAATAAAACAAGCGAATGGTTGTTGTGGGAACCTGTGATACAACATAAATCTTGATTTTTCAGTTCAAAAGAATGCAAATCATGGGAGGGGACCCAAATCTGTGAACCAAGATAAAAAAATAAAGTCTGAAAATGTTGACTGTGTGGTTAGTCCCTACAAGGAAAACTGCTTGAATGCTTCAAATGTGGATTTCATAAAATTAAAAAATAGCACTGGTTTAAGGATAGTACTAATAAACAGCATTAAATTGCGTCCTTGAAAAGACAGTAAGACAAACGTATGTGTGGTTGTGTATTATATTACAATTTTACAATTGTTATTTCCATTGGTGTCCTGATGACCTGCTGTTATTGTCATTGTTATTGGCTGTCCATTTGATAAAAAAATACTGATGGCTCATTTAAAATTGCTTTTTACAGAGCAATCCTTAAAAAACACACAACAATACATATTACAATAATAGTATAATCAATCATTTATTTCTTTAATTTAGGCATTAAAAAATCGCATTACAAATTATACATTACAAAAGTAAATCATTTTTCCTAAGTATCATGTACTTGGGGAAAAAATCATGGTGTAATTAGAGGTCCTATTTCTTTTCCACTTTAGCGTAAGTAAATAAAGTTTAAACAAACAAAAGAAAATCAATATTAAAAAACTGATGAAATGCAGTGTGCACTAATGAGCACACAATCCCCTCCCTGTTTTCTGTTTATTTTTAGGATTAAGGGAATTTTGGGTCATCAAGCCACAGCGATTTTCACCAAAATTATGCAAACCAAATATCTCCTGAGATCTGAGATGCTGCTTCACCATCCTCAGCCTGCATCATAAATGTTTATTTAGTTTCAGGTGTGGTCTGTTTTGTTCCTGTCTATTACGAATTGGAAATTTTCACACAGCATGCTTTAAACATTGTATTAAATATGCAGCATTACAATGTTTAAGGTGTAATGTCTTATGTGTAGATCCTAAGCAGTGACCCACCTGTAGAATTAGTACTATTTTGCCTATTTTTGCCTATAAAAGGAAATAAAGAGGGGGAAAAAATTGCAAAATAACTCCACAGTCTACAAAAACGTTAAAATGACTGATCTATGATTACACTATTTGACCAAAAGTATTACTTGTAATCTTCTGGGAAGGCTTACCCCTAGATTTTGAGGCATAGCTGTGAGGCTTTCTCATTCAGCCACCAAAGTCTTCCACACCAACCTTGACAGACTTTTTTTTTTTTATCATGCTTTGTACATTCTCATTCTAGTGCTTGTCTTGGCCCCTTTGGTCCAGTGTAGAAAAAGTGTTACAGCACAAAGCAGCAGCATCATGGTGTGATGGTCAGGTGTCCGTTGGTGGCACAGAGTATGTTGTGAAAGGAATGTCAAATATACAGCACCATGCTGGGACCAGCACCATTTAGGTTCTAATCTGAATGGATTCAGAATTGATCTAAACTAAAATCGTATTGTGGCCCATGACTGAATTAAAATGGTAAAAGATTGCTAGTCTCTGTTGTTCCACTAGAGGGCAAAATAAAGCAATAAACATCATTTCATTAGCAAACAAAATTGGATTCAGTAATGACTCTTCAAAAAACAAATGTATTAACAATATGATATTGTTCCATTTCTAGAATTGCGATTACTTATCCTAACCAATGTGCATGCAGTCCCCTTCAAAAGTATTGGAACAGCGACGACTGAAGACCTAGCTCTTCCTGAAATACTTAAATTAGCACTTTCCAAGTTTGTAGAATTTAAGAGTTATATTTATATTAAGTTTGTAATCTTGCGTACCAGTGTAGATTTATTCATTACTAGAGACTCAAAGCACTTTTGTACGTCGCTCTGAGAAGGGCGTCTGCTAAATGCCGCAAATGTAAATGTAAATGTAAAATGTAAACAGAAAGCCCAGTTCTTTTGTTTTTTGCTATACCCCGAAAATATTTGGGTTTAAGGTTACACAATGAACATTTCAGCTTTTATTTCCTGATATTTCCATGCAGACCTGCTAAACTCTGTAGATGCCTTTTGTTTAAAGTTGATCAAGTAATCTAAATACTGGAACATGTGACTGATAGGTATTGTTTGTTGCCCAGGTATATACATTTTCTTTTTTAAGCCATGAATTTCACCTGCATTTGTTGATTAAAAAGGAAAACCAAACCTGAAGCCCAGAGAGCTGTCTATTGGAAAAAGAAGCAAAGTCTTTATACCTTAGGTTTGTGTTATTATTGGTATTAGATAGAATATGAAAATTTGGCAAAACCGGGTCTCTAATGGTTAAATATGTAGAGTTGAAAAAGATTTGAATACATTATTTAAGATTTCCACACCTGCACAATGCTATTTGCTCCACCCACTGATGAAAGTTACTATTTCACCCAGCAGTAAAAACACCTACCAGCAATTTCATAATACACTGACTGGTAAATTGCCATGTGTGAATGTAGCATTAGCAGGCTACATACAGCTAGCATACACAAGTACTTTCATTGCAACTCTTTATAAGTGTGTTTCGACAATCAGTTGATTGCTGATATACAACATACAGACCAAAATCCAGGCCTGACCACTCTCTAGCGTCATCCCTTTCACCAGTAATAAATGACTTGAACCACTGGAAATGCACTGGAAATGTTTATTATGGTTATACTGTGTTTCTTGTCATTAAGGTTTTTCAATGCACAAAGTGTTTTGTTCTCAGGAGACATAATCTAACCACAGACCATAAACATAAGCAAGCCTTACAGACCACAACACTGTTACCAGATCATGTAGTACACTGGCTGAGACCATGGATTAGCATGATATTTATTAAAGAAATGAATAAAATAACTGTTATACCTTTACAGGAAATAATTTGATTCTTACTCAATTGCATTTCCAAGAAACCTTTACCTTCAAAGTCCTTTATACAAATCTCAAAGCTCTCATCCATAATCATCCAGTCGATGGCTGAATGCCATGTCAATCAAATAGGGTACATTTAGCATTCGCGTAAATCTATTTCAGTTTCTCAATTAAGATTATCAGTGCAGAAAAAAACTAGCAAGAACTATCATGGAAATTCATTCATTGACCTTCTCAAACTACACAATGTATTAAGCACTTTATTAATATAATATAGAGAAATAAGTTTAGTGTATGTGAGTCACTCAACCTTTTCAAACTCCAGGCCTTACCTCATTAAAATGTTTCAATATGCTGGAGTAAGCAACAACTTATATAAAAAATTGTTGCTTCATTGTCATGAACAGCATCTTTCCTTAAAAACTAAGTGCTGTAGTAACTTTCCCTAATTTTCTAACATTAATGGACTATAGTGAACTAAGTTAGCATGTTTCCTACACTAATACCTGGTAGGCTAGCATTAAAAACCATTAGTTATTAACATTATATTTAACTTGTGATTCATTAATTACCAAACTACATAGCTTTAATCACATATAGACATAGGTTTGATATAAAGCTATTCAGTCCTGATAGACTAATTACCTGATAATCCACTAAAATTAAATATAACGTTTGCCGCGGATTCACATTTACAAGTTGACACTAAAACCAATTATCTATAGTTTAGTACAAGGTTCACACTTGTTTTTCATTAATTACCTGAAAATGTTTTTCAGGTTCAAATGTTTTTTATGCTTTAATGAATAAATGCTTTTAATTAATTACATTCTGAAAAGCCAAATCTATACAAAAACACAAAATAATAACAACAATAACAACAATAATAATAATAATAATAATAATAGCTGTTATACATTTATTTATTAATATAAACTCTCCAACCACTTTGATAGGAACAATTGTGCACCTGCTTATTCATGCAAGTGTTGAATGTGCCTATAGTGTAGTAGCAACACAATGCATAAATTCATACACAAAAGCATCAATTAAGCTTGACAAATGCCAGAATGGGGAAAATTTGATTTCTGTGACTGACTGTGTCATGGTTGTTGGTGCCAGACTGGCTGGTGTTAGTATTTCAAAAACTGTTGATCTACTGCAATTTTCACACAATCCTTTGCGGTTTTGAAGTAAAAGGGAAGAGGAAAATTGGCCAGACTGGCTTAAACTTGCAAACAAGCCTATGGTAACACAATCAACTGCTCTTCTAACACCGGTGAGCAGAAAAGCATCTCAAAATGCATAACATTTTAAAATGTTGAGGTGGAGATGCAACAACAGCAGAAGATCAGATCAGGTTCCACTCCTGTTGCTCAAAAGACATCTAATCTAAATACTGACACAACTTCCAAATCTTGTTGTCTAGCTTCTCTACCTGGCATATTTTATTCCTCATTCATTTTTATTTAATTATTAAGGAATCGAGCAGACTTTGGCACGGACTAAAAATAAGAATACTTTAGGGTTTGAACACTTGTAAAGTACATCTTGTCTTAAATGTAACATAAATCCCACAAGTCACCTATTTCATTTGCGATGACTAAAGGGCAATTATTCATGCTGGGCTTCTACCTTACATTCTAATGCAGAAAAAGAACTTGGATTTACTGGCATGCTCATGCTGTGATAAATGAAGATAGTTTAATTAAAAAGAATAGGTTCAGCATTTGCCATGCCATTTTATGTAACTTCACACGTTTGAGGAAAAAAAAAAAAAAAAAAAATCATGCTGGCAGCCAAGCTAGACTCTGTACCAGCCCAGCAAGCTAATCAACCTGAGTTCAAATTAATTCATTGGTGCTAAAGAAAGAAATCTTTTCTATGACTGTCTGTCATGGTTAATTTGAAATGAAGTTATGTAGCAGCTTTAGTAAGACTACATTGTTTGCAGAGTGCACAGGCTTTGGGGAAATGCTAACTGTGGACAGAAGGCGACGGCGCCCACTGACGCAATCTCACCCGACTGGGTGCCTTTTCTTGGAAACAGTGTTGCTGTTAGTGATAGCAATGTGTCATCCTACAACTATTTACATTTCTTAAAGATCACATCCATAATGATACTGTTTTAAGACAAATGTAAGGCCTTAACAATTATTAACAAAAGTTCGACCTTTCCTTTCCATGCACCTCCTTCCTGTTTTACTTATTGTCATGCAAAAGAAAGGGTTCTTCACTGGAAAAGTAAAATACAGGAAGTTAGTGTGTTAGTATTAACTAAACCGTGATGCATCATACCAGCATAAATACTAACAGAGGAAATGTGTTCATTTTTTCCTCATTAGTCTTCACTGTTTATGAATATATAGTTAGCCTTATTTTAGAAGAAAGCAATCTGCAGTCAGTGGATACATTTTAATTTTATGTGGGTTAGTTATAGAGAGGCAGCGGCACCTAATAGAAGTGGTTTAGACTTGGCAAAAATGAGTTGTGTCATGTAGAAGATGGTGCTTGAAACATAATAGGCTATTATATTCAGGCCATTTAAGCCACAAAGTTGAGCTGTGACAATATTCATCTTTGTACTTGACACGTCAATCCCATTTTTACAATCAGCATGGGTTGTCAAGCAGAAGGCTTCGAGGGCCTTCAGCTTTTTCTGTAGTGCTAACAAGCAAAGGAATACAATTTGAAACTGCACCACCAAGTAATGCAGGCTTTGTAAAGGCAGCTTTAAATTAGATTTTTCTTCAAATATCAGGCTCTTTCTGATCCAGACAAATTCTCAGTAGAGTGGCACTTCATCCCTCAGTCAGGGGGTTACACTAATCCTCTAAAAGTCATTCACTTGACAGCTAATATTCTGTTTGCTGCATGTATGGAAAGCTTCTAGAGATGATGTTCTGATAAAAAAAATCAAGTCAGAAACTACAACTGGAACTATTTGTGAGTTGTAATATTTCAAAGTCGGTGAATTAAGTCTGTAAATCCTCCATCCTTGGACTGTGAAATCGTGTTGTGCTGCATACTCAGCTGTGTGTTCAAGCCAAGAGGATGGGGAAGGGTTGAGTTTCACCATCTGTTCTTATCTGCCTCTCATTATCCCCACTGTTGACATTCACTCGTTAATTGATGGGTAGCTTGGAGAGGCTCTCCTAGTACTGTGACAGAGATTTCAGGAAAAAGGCTTGTGTGTATTCGACTAGCAATAGTAAACCATCTTATTGTTTGCTTTTCCAAAAGGTCAAGAATGAGAAGCTGAATAACCTTACCCTTTCGGGAGTACACATGTGGCCTTATCAATAAGGTGCTTCTAGTATTCTGAGGTCCGAACATGTCATCTGCAGTTTTGTCATTTCTGCCTTGTTCCTAATGTTTAAAATACTCCTGGATTGGTGAATAGGGAACAGTACATAAATGCATTGTCAGAGAGGAAAACAAAACACGCAACGTACACGCTGAGAGCCTAATACTCCCTACTAATTCATTCCTTGACGCGTTTCTCTGTTTCCAACAAAGACTTCACCTTTGACAGATGACAATACTGATAAAACGATGTTGTGAGGGTGGGTTTTGACAAGCCATGCAACGCAAGAAGAAAGGAGGCAGAGAAGCAGTGGCAGGCGCTAACAATAGCTTTCAGAATTCCAGACGTTCTTTCTTTATGCAGAGGCAGCAGCGCGACAAATAACCACCCTCCAAGCACGTGAGTTGGTCAAAACAGAACAGCCATCCCTACAGAGAAGATCACACAACCTTATTTGCTTCTAAATTTACCAAACCTCGAGGAGCTTTGCCATAACACTTCTGTCTTTTATTACAAGAATGTACCACAGCCTCATGAGAAAGCACCCTCTAAATTGAGCAGATTTTCTCTGGAGTAAGGAAGGCAAAGGGCTTGTCATGATGGCACCAGGTGATTCTGGGCCACTGGCCATCTTCCTTCCTGTCTCACCAGGTGACGGGATCCAGTGAGGTGTTAAAAGTTGATTAGGTGTCTAAAGGTCACCTACCCACGGCCGTGTCAGAGTCCCAGAGGCCCACAGTCTTACAGTTTAATGAGCCAAAGCTAGCTGCATTCAGCTAATGGAGCTGCTGCTCAATGGTCACAAAGGTCTGGGCAGGTGCGCCATAGCGGTGGATACTCTGATTGATGAAATAATTCAGCCAGAAAAATAACAGTAATTGATGGAAAAGCACATTTGTTTGTCTTGATCAAATATTGGAAAAATACATGGCCATCCAGGATGGCAATAATCATATCTGTGTGAGGCATGTGCATTAAGTGATATCTAATAGGAGGCAAAAAAGGTCATCTATTTGAGATGTAATTATCCCCACTTGCGAGCTTGCTTCTCTGCACGCCGTTTTTTTGTTTGCTTGCCTGAATCCAAATCAGGAGCATGGAGGGGGGCAGGATACGATAATGCTGCAGTGATCGCTGCTAATACAAGGCACATCATGTCCTGGAGGTGTTGCAAGCAGCTTAGGCATTCCATCAATGTCTTTTTCTACTCACATGCTATTGGAGCGACACATTATTGCTAAACTCAATCAATATTTTTTATTACTGCCACTTTGTTCTGCCGGTGCAACCTGCAAACTAATAAACATTTATAGCATTAAAAAAAGGTTCCCATGCCTCTGATCTATAGGTGCATGTTAGTGTGAGCACAGGACTTACAGGTTACCACTGACAGTAACAGTCTGTGCTTTTAAAAGCCATGTTCAATTAAGATGTATTTCAAATCTGTATTCCTAAAAGACCAGGAGGTGCCAAAAGGAGCAAAAGTGTAATTTACATTTTTGTCAGTGTTGAAGTAGTGTGTGTGTGTATTGCTCATATCTGCAGTTTTGTAATAGTTATAATTATTTAAATTGGCTTGATTGTCTTTTGGCTATAGCCAATAGTATAAGCCAGTATGGCTGCAGGTGCTACGGGTACAATATAGGCATTACATGTGACTGCCTCCTTTGGCATCGATGACATTGAGTCACTGATTTAAGAAGTCACTTTTGATTAGTTCCCCTTGTTTGGAGCAATGACTTGCATTTTCCACTGTGCTGTCAAGCCTTCACAGCCTATGGGAGAGTAGATGATCCGGATTCATACTCTGTACATGATCAAACCCTCATAGCTTGGGAGGAATTTTTTTTAGGTTTGCTTGCATCAATGTTCAAGACATATAGCAATATTGACAGAATAAAGCTATCAAGTATAACTATAACCATCCTGCACCCACTTAACGAGTTGCCTATATTGCCATCAATGAACGTTTCTCAAGGTTTCTTCCTCATGTCATCTCAAGGAGTTTTTCATTGCTATATAAATAAATTAAAACTGAACTGAAGAGCACCAAGCTTATTGTATGCAGGACATCAATAGCTGGGGTTATAATGTGTGCGTGTGTGTGTGCGTGTGTTTAGGGGTGTGTAGGGTGGTACAGCAACACTGAACTGCTGTACAGGCCTGTCAAAAGTGTTATACATTTATCTGATCATGTAAAAGACACAAATATGCTAAGTACATCCAGTTTTTATTCGGATGATAGCACGTTAGTAGGGATACATAGCAGAAACATCAGGCAGGTGTGAAAATAACCCTAACCATGACAGCGGTGTTTACACCAGTCACACTTAATTTGCCGCAGCGTCTGAATACGTCCGCCAAGAGATAAAAAAATAATGCACACCCTTGCATTGACGAGGCCAGCGTGGGGGTGAGATCTCAATTTTGACTTGACTGCCACTAAAATCAATGTAAATCCGACTCTCTGGTTTCCCTGAGGGAGCTAGGTCGGTTCTTGTGCTGCATGTCAGCTGCAACAGTGATGAAATCTGCTCTAGTCTTGTCTATCTCTGGGTGATGAGCTCACAACACTGTTCCAGCCCATTGACAAGCACAGATCAACGACCAGTGCAGGAGTCTATTCCATCATCTGCTCTCAGGGGAGAGAGAGGCTGATCATTCGTTTATTGCAGGACCTTTGACCAAAGCCAGTCGTAAGTGATTAAGAGTGTTTGCATTACACATCTGCTCCTCTGCTGTAGAAGGTTGAATCTGACTGCAGAAAGCCACACAGCCCGTCCTCACTTCACCAAGCTGTCTGAGTGCTTCACTTTTAACTCTGCTTAACTGTACATATATTTCATTGCTTTTAATTCGGTTAGCAGTTAGCAGCGTTCGCTATGTGTGATTTATTTATCTAGCTTTCGAAAGTGTTCCCATGATTGGATTTGCAAGCAGTGCAAAAGCAGTTGCACAGAAATAGAAAGCTGTTATAAGAGTCTCTTAATGAAAGACGCAAATGAAACACTGCTTAGAAAAACAAGATGCTTGGAAGTTTCGTTCGGATAACATAACGTTAAACATCAGCCTACCAGGGTGCACTTATTAGTGCTTAATCTACATTTTTGCAATCTGTGCCACATTTGAATCACATCTCTGTATTGATTAACATGCACATTAGAGTTGCTAATTAATGAAATAGCCATTATAATAAATCCTTCTGAAAAGCTCCACCTGGGTTTTATTCGTTGCCTGTCTATAGCTGCTGGAGCCAGCCAATTACTCTGAAATTTATTGGACCCCGCCGCATCTGAAGTGTGATTGGAATAACAACGAATCTCCAAATGGCACATTTTAGCTCCTTCACCACCGCATGGCAAAGTGTACAGAACACAGGCACGAGAAAAATTTTGGTGCAAGAAGACTCCCTGGCAACGCTGTGGCTCATGCCAAAAACAGAGACACAGAGACAGATCGAGAGAGAGAGAGAGCGAGAGAGAGAGAAAGAGAGAGAGAGAAAGAGAGAGGGGTAAAAGAAGAGAAAATAGAGAAGGGCAGGGGAGAGAGTAAGAGAGAAAGACAGTCACAACAGTATAACAGAGAGAAAGAGCAAAGAGATATGAAAGAAGTGATCAGGTAAGAGGGAGGAAAGAGAGCTAGAAAAAAACCAAAATGACAGGACAACAGAGAGAGCAGATGATCAAGATAAAAGAAAAAAAAAGAAAAAGTAAAAGATAGAAGGAAAGAAGAAACAGGCAAAGTGAACACAGGAGAAAAAGAAAAGCAGGGGCAGGAAATACAAAAGAAAAACGTCAAGAAAAACAAAGAGCATATAAAGGGACAGAAGAGTTAGAAGGGACAATTTAGTAAAAAAAAAAAAGGGATAAATGACAGCTCTGGACAGGACAGAAGAGATGAGTGCCATTAAAGCTATGAGAAACGGATAAAAAGAGGGGAGGATAGAGAGGTAAGGTGAAAGAAAAGTGCACGGGAGAAATAGCACACAGAATTTGGGAGTGGAGATAAAAGAAAAGTGTAATGAGAGAAAACATGAAACATGAAGCATAGGAAAGAAAGCGAGACAAGGAGAATGGTCAAGGGTAGATGGATAGATAGGAAAAGAAAAAAAAAGTAAGAAGAAACATAATGGTATACAGAAGAAGGGAAAAATGAGCTTACAAAAGCAAAGAGAGTAATGTATGAAGGACCAATAGGAATTAAGTTGGATAGATAATGATAGATAAAGAGAAAAACAAAAGGAAGAAAAGAAGGAGGTGCACACAGAAAAAGGAAATCCGTGAGTTAGAAGGACAGAAGGAAAGAAGGAAGAAAAAAAACTCTCACTCATATCTGCACTCGAGGGAAATAACCTCTTAATCCAGCGTGAACTATTATACTGACAGACAAGCAGCTTTCTCCAACAAGAATATGAAAGTCTTGCTGGTGATTCAGATACCGGCCAAAACAGAGTGACGCAATAATCCAGGAGGAGCAATTTACCCAGCATCCTCCTAACACACACTCACACACAGACACACACAACACACACACACACACACAACACTACCTCCACCACAGCTGATAGATTTCTACAGTATAAGTCAGCTGCTTGCCTAAAGCACTGCTACAGAATGATTTTAAAGTAAAGTGCTGAAGGAACTTGGATGTCTGCTAACGCCTTCTCTCTCTCTCTCTCTCTCTCTCTCTCTCTCTCTCTCTCTCTCTCTCTCTCTCACTCTTCTATTGCTTCTGTACCTGTGACTGCTGACACAGCCTACTCCACCTTTCTGCACACTTCATTTCCTAACTACTGTGCCTGGCTCTTTTCATTATCTTTTGAAGCAATGCTGCTTCTCAAGAGACAGGCGTGTGTTTGAGTGTATGTGTGTGTTTGTGCATTGGAGGAGGGGTGTTTGGGAGAACCACAAGCATGTAGGTGGCTTTCTTTCTTCAGCCCAAACTACTCATTCATATTCATTTAAACATCTAGAGTGAGAAACCAGTGCTTTTTTTTTGTTAATTTTTTTTTTTTTTTTTTTTTTTAATAAACATCAGCCACATCGTTCATAACAATGAGCCAAATCAAGAATCCGATCGAATTAAGGTAAAAAAAAAATAAAATCCTGCTTATCAGGTACAAACCTTATTATGTTCTGTCAAGCATTTTTTGAATGTACGAAGCAAGAGGATTATACACTGTGCTGTGTGCTTTGGGCCGAAGTTAATTAACTGAACGATGCACTGAGGCAATAAGGAGAAATCAAAAAAAGGGGGCAGTGCAACAGAACGCAGTGGCAATGCTGGCTTTTTAGCTGTGTCCAAGGGTGGTCGTTTCCTTCTCCATAATTCCTGTTAAATCGTGCAATTGCAATGGAGCACAAAATGCACAGGCTGTGCTGGCCCTTACACGGTTTGATATTATATTAGCATTACAAAGGGTTTTTTTTTCCACCATCTGTGACACAGCCAGGGGACGGGGGGGAAATCATTTTGCTTTTCAATGCCAGAAAATTGTTTCCATAGGAATTCACTGCAAGGGTTGATAAGGCCAAGAGTCAAAAGAACTGTGTATTGCTATTGTTATACCTTTTCAGTGTTTACTGTAAAGTAAAAGGATGCTAGTCATGTAGAAATTGTCCTACCTTCAAAACCAAGGATGTATTGAAAAAGAGAACATACTGCCTCCTACAGTGCTGCATGTAACAAAACCTCACACTTAGTAATCTCAGTACACTTTACTCAGATATATAGTTCGGGAAATCAACGCTTTTTGGCATGCATGTGCTAATCAGAAGAATAGACTTGGCACTTCCACACAGATCTCTCTCTACTATCGGCTGTTGTCACTAGCCCCTGGGCACGCGCCAGTCGCCTACTTGGCAGAGTAAGCATCCTCACACAGAAGCTGGCAGGTCTGCGGAAAAATTTCTGATAAAGTGCGATAATGCGACTGTTCCAGGACGCTGTTCTGACCATTGTGAAAAAAAAAAGGAGATAAAGAGACAAATGTGCAATAGCATTGGAATCCAAGCTTTCAAGGTTCATATGCTGTAATGCCAAAGTCAAACAAGTCAAACATTCAGTGAAATTTCGTGTCCTTAATTAGAATAAATATTACTTTGTCTATCATCACATTTCCCAGGACTTCTTTTTTTAAGATCAGTGGGTAACAAGTAGGATTCTCCTTAATTAAAATAAAAAGAACTAATTACAAAGCTAGGCCTACTGTGAGCAAATGTGCAAATAGAGGACATACCAGGGTCCAAAACGTGTCAGTCCCCTAGAGCTATATCATAATCTAAAATCATAAGAATATATCTTAATATGACAAGTTCTCAAAAAACAATCTGAAGTAGTTTTCTTTTAGTCGGGGTTAAGACCGATTCTGAATCATACCCAGGAACACTGTCAACAAACTAGAGGAAATCAATGCTGGCTTGATATAAAAAAAAAAAATAATAATAAAACCTCCACAGAGTAGGCAGTAAGGTCTAAGTGATAAAGTAATGATAAAGTTTAGGATTAAAGTCTGGACCATACACCTGCTGCATGACACAACTTTCAGTAAACACTTCATCCTGGTCAGGAAGAAGTGGGAGTGGATCTGGAGTCTATCCCAGGAAAGGAACACTTGGCACAGGGTGAGAATATGTCTGTCACCTTTTTCCGCATCGGAAATGTGATTACACAGAAATGTACTGAAACGCAAAGTTAAAGTTATTATGTCCAGGAAAGAAATACCTCAAAAGCAGACTAAAGTAAAGTAATCGTTCTTCTTACCTCCAACCTTTGTTGGTAGGGGGCTCAGCCCTTTAAACATTTAGCCCTTTATACAAATAAAAGGTGCTATAGATGTAATATAGATGTGTCTAGTCATTATATATTATATATAGGAACAGAGGTGCACATTGCGTCAGGCAGCCTCAGCTAGCAGCCTTTGTTCCCCTTTAATGAATTCCTGGTGAGGAGCTTCCTATTACTGCCAGCTTTCGTCCCCTTAACCCTTTCTTAAATCCAGTAATAAGATACACCCTTAAAAAAAGGAAAAGAAAAGCAAGAAGCCCCAAGTTAATTACTGTTCTACCATCCTTCCTGTAAATCAGAATTGTAAAAAAACATAAGCAGTAAACAATGTTTTTAAGATCCTGTAGACAAATTGAGAAAGCCGTGTTCCCACAGCTGAGTTGGACTGTGGTAATGCGATCATCAATTAGTGCTAGCTATCTTTAGTTCCACGCGAAAGCACACGCAGTATGTAGAGAGGGAGGCAGAGAGAAAGGGGAAGATCCTTGTCAATCAATGTGAGTGATGAACAAAAGTGGGTTGGGGTAAATATTTAAAAGAATTCTTTGCAGAAGTGAGGAGAATGAGCATAATTACAGGACCCTTGTCATCTAAAAGAAAATTAGACACAAGGGACAAATTAAGACCATTATTTATAATAATAGCTTTTTTTTTGCATTCTATCCAGTACAAGATCTTTTCCATGGCACCTGATAAGTGTCTTATGTTTTTTGGTCAACTATAAAAGTTGAACTATATGAAGTATATCTGTAGCCAGCATTTACTATTGTAGTAAGTGTGTAATGGCCAAATTGCATATTCTACTTATATGCACATTAAATGTGTAAAGTGAAGTAAAATGAAAGCATTTTAAACTGAA
Source organism: Silurus meridionalis (assembly GCF_014805685.1). Lineage (NCBI taxonomy): Eukaryota > Metazoa > Chordata > Actinopteri > Siluriformes > Siluridae > Silurus > Silurus meridionalis. Next base: position 7,859,263 of record NC_060888.1, read on the forward strand.
CTGACAGTAAATTAAATTAAAATATTGCACGGGAGCATCACAGGAATTTGAAGTGCTGGTGTCTGCATACAAACTAAATTGATTAGCCTTATGTCACAGCCATTACTTTTAATTACTGTAATGACAATCAGTCGTGGGTTCTTTTTAAAACCATAGTGTGGTTATAAATGTATAAAAAAAATGCCATGGATTCAGAATACAGTAAAAGCTCCTTCAGAAACCTCAACAAGGTCCCGATCCACGGTCTGTGGTTCTCATTAGATAGCTGCAACACATATATTACACTTATTATTTTATTGATAAAAACCATATCCATGTACATTTGAATAATAAGAGACATCTTGTTAGCATAATGTGGATTTGAATTTTCATTGGATCCACAACACTGATACTCCTAAGAGCTGAGGTATTTTGCTGGGTTAGTGTTAATGCTGGTTGAGGAAGGGCTTGTGTTAGTATTAAAGCCTGAAGCTGTAGCTACACACTCTGACCTCCTGGTGTGTACAATCCGATTCTGCCACCCTTCACTGCTGACCTCACACACAAATGCTGGCTTTTGTGTCAGCAGCTTGCCTCAGGTGGCAAAACTGCTGTAATTATTCATGTTTACCAGTAGGTCTGCATTGAATCATGCTGCATTTGTCAATTCAAATCAGGGATCGAATATGGTGCTGTCATATGAATGAATGCACTCAGTGATTAGGATACGGCTGCTAAAGTGCTGTTTTAACTTGGATGAAATAATTACTCTGTAAAACATGGATGCTTTGGCTATTGAAAAACCCTGATTAGACACACTCATTCGCCAGTCACCATTTTTGGGAACCTCTGTACAACCTGCTGATGATGAACTATTCTAATCTACACTTAAAGTACACATCAAACATCAAAATGGAAAAAAGATTATGGTCTAACTTAGACTTTGACCATGGCATGCTTTTTGGAGCTAGATGGCCTGGTTTGAGTATTTCAGAACACTGATATAAACTGTGCATAATTTTGTGGATCCTGGTTAATCCACAAGAGTATGTCGAGTTGATATCAGTGCGCAGCAGTTCTGCAGGTGGAAATGGCTTGTTAGCAAGAGAGGTTACAACTCATTTAACCACTTTTTGCAACCTTGGTGAGCAGAAAAGCACATCAGAAGTATAAAACCGTAAAGCAAATCATCTAGCAGAAGAACATATCAGGTTCCACTCCTGTCAGACAAGAACAGCATATATTCGGCATATATATCACTTGAACTGTACACCTGAGGGAAATATCACAGAGTCTGAACCAAATTTATGCTTGTATGTGGTAGTTTATGAATCTGACTTCGATAGAATTAATTCATGAAACTAACTGGCAATGTTTAAGCAAATAAAGCTTCTGGTTGTGGTGGAACTGTATGTAAGTAATGTCCTCTCTGTGTTCTTGTGGGTTCTCTCCTGGTTCTCCCATTTTCTCCCACTCTAATACATGAATGAATGAATGATAGATACAGAATGGATATATTAAGATGTTTTGGCCCTAATAAGCCACCAGATTCAGTGTGCCTTGGCAAAAATTTAGAAAGTTCCTGGATCTGTGCTGAAAGCATGAACCCCATTCTTCCTTTAAACATTCTCTCAGTTGATGCTTTGATAATAATGATGAAGAACCCTGTCTAACAAGTCAGTCTAAAATATTTCACTGGTGTACAACTGACAGTGAAGGCCATACCATATAATTTATATAGCTTACATCCCTATCATATAATTCAGTGAGCCCTGAATTGTCAGTCTGGAAGAGACTGCACCGTATGCAATGACTCCTCCCTCAGAGAGGAAAAATTAAACCAAACCATTAAAAATTTCTCAGACAATTCCTTTAATTTGTCTTTTCTGGTTCTGTGGCTATAAGTTCTGGAATCCACATGTGCAATGGTTTTGATATCAGATAACAACAGTCTCGAGCTCATCCATTATGCACAAAAACCTGTTAATGCTGAAGTTGTTCAATTGTTCATCGGAAATAAATAATAAACATATATTGCAAACTACTGTCTCTTAATCAAATCGCCTACAGCACACGAGAGTCAGTAATTACAGTGGTCAATGAGAAACTCCCATTCTTTTCTGCTGGATCTTATGGTTAAACTGTATTGTGTGGTTAAACATACATCAGTGTAACTGAATAGAAATAAACAGGGAGAGCCAGTTATAAACAACCAAACTGAGAAAGAACTCGCACTGGAAAAATACCAAAAAACAAAGCAAGAGAGAGTGAAACAGTGTACTTGGCATTGCCGATAACTCGGTGCGCATTTTGCAATAGTGGTGCGCAGCCAGAAAAGCACTGAGTTGTGTTTGCGATGTGGATAGCAGGTGATGCACTCCTGCTGACCCGAAGCTGTGATGCCACTTTTTTTTTTTACAGTAGTTGCAAAGCGCTTTAGTTCATCCCAGAGTGCGTTAACCCTCATTTCACTATAAATGCTAGGAATTAAGCCAGAGTTGAAGCGTGGGCCACTTAAAATGAAAATGCTAATTTAAATTCCATTAAGTGCATTAATGGAAATGCATCTGTTAGTGTAATAGAAGGCAAAAATTCTCAAGTATAACAAGTCTTGTTATGCGATTGCACCCCACGCATACATTGCTAGAGCATACATAACTAAAAGGAATGCCACTACTGCCTTGTAAAGATGCAGGTATGACACTATCATAAGTAAATCTCTTTAACTATGTCTGGTATGTTACGATATCTGCTGGTGGAAGTGTTTTTATATTTGTATTTTGCTTCATAGTACAGTACTATGTGCTAACTTAGAAAACAGCTAATCATTGTATTTAATGTGTCGCAGCATTGTTTGTTTAAGTTTAATTGTTTATGTGCGTTTATTGATTCAAAATATTAGAAAATGTTATTAGAAACACAGTACATATAGTTGGGATATGTAGTTGATAAATAATGGTGTAATGTGTTTTAAACTCACGTTTTCTTTTTCTTTCTCTTAGTAGTTGTAGTAGCTGGAAGTGGTGATATTGCTAACGGGAAGATTTACTATCCGATGGAGGTTAATCCTACCAGAAAAACCTAATGTACATTTGGTTGGCTTAGACAGTCTATATTTTTCCAGATGCATCTCAAGCATTATAAGAAAACAGCAAGTAAATGTTTTTTCTCAAATCACTATTTAATAAAAAGCAGCCAGAATAAGCACTCAAGGAAACCACAGTCGTGCCTTCTTGTTTTCCATTAACACATCCCTTCAGCTAGAATAGTCAATGTAAAGCAAAAATACATCTTTCACATATAGGGTCCTTTTGACTTAAAAGCAAATTGGTGAATTTAACAGCTGTTTATTAAAAACTAAGTGTTTTGTACTTCGCTATATTTTCATATCGTCACATTGGGGAGCTATAAAAAAAACAATGTAAATGCTACACAAAAGCTGTATAGCAAATCTACAGAAGTTTTGTGTGATCTTGTTTTCCTTCATCCAGGCACTGGCAAGCTGTGCCAATCCAAGCATTACAATGTATATAGTAAAGTACCTTAAACTGTACAAAAGTAAAGGGTTAGAAAAAAGTAGAAGGTTCACTGCTATTGGTCAATTGCAGTTTAATACTGAGCTTCATAACAAGTAAGTACACAATAAAAGAATGTGTGTATACAAATGGCAATACATTTTAGCTGCAATTCTGTCCAATTATATAATGAAAGTGATGACAGATGAACGTATGGTCCTTTGAATTCTGCAATCCAGAGATTGTGTTTTTAATAAATTCTGCTGAATCTTGCTACTGTGCCTTATGTGTGTATTTATATATCACGGAACGTCACATAGGTTTTATAAGTTTAGCTTTTAAGTGCAAATCTGGAATTGCAGAGTAACACCATGATTCTCCAAACAGTGTGCATAGAGTGGGGGTTCTCTCACTGTGTGTCTGTAGCAAAACAAAAAAATCCCCCATTAGGAACATATAATGTACTGAGAATAAAAGGTTGAACTGCATAAATGATTAAACTATCATTGATCGCTATGTTCAGTTCTGATATTTAAATATAGTTCTCAAAGGTCAGTATTTTTTTCCCATCTATAACTTTCCGTACAGATTTTTCTGTGCGTTGTTTATTCTGCTATATTCTATATTTAGCATAATATCTGTATTACATCTGCCTGTATGACATGGTAATGAGTATTGAATATTCTGCTTTGATAATCATGGACATATTTCTCTTCTGCAAAATGACATTTGCCACATCTGGTTAAATATTACCAAGAGAACATGACATTATTGTGTGTGTGTGTGTGTGTGTGTGTGTGTGCGCGCATGCGTGCACAACATAGATAAAGAAACAGTAAGAGTGTGAATGAAGGAGAATTAGAGACACAGAAATCCAAGTTTTTTTTCTCTGCCTGATGACAGCCAGAGCTGGAGCAACCCAGATTACAGCATTCTGCTCACACACACACACACACACACACACACACACACACACACATAAACACAGTCCACATGCATTGTTTGTCAGAGCTTTTCCCTTACATACATTTTTGCAGGAATTTATTTTCTGCCTAGCCCCTCTAAACCCAAACGCATGCTTAGATTCTCTGTACGGATATTTTCATTTAGACTACTTTAATCGAGTGAAAATAGAGCCGCTTAAAAAAAAAAAAAAGAGTGAGAAAATTGTAACTTACATTGTAAAACAGATTCGCAAAGGGAAAGCTATAGCTGTATTAACCAATCAACATATTAGTGTTACCACTTTAGAATTCCTAATCTTAGCTTATTGTCTATATGGAGTTTTGCACATTCTTGTGTCTAGTGGGTTTCCTTGGTTCTCTATATTCCTTCTATAACCATGCCAGAATGTGGCCGGGTTAAGCCAAATTGCCATTAGGTATGAACGAGTGCTTGCAGGGTGTGATGTGATGGACCAGTGTCCCATCCATTTTGGATTTAACCCTTCACGGCCAGTTTTACTAAAATCCAGTGTCACATTGATCAGGAAAAGCAATTACTGAAAATAAATTAGTGATATTTTACAAAAGCAGGAACAGAGAAGGCTTTCTGGTGTGTTGTTGCATAAGACAAAAGTTTGAACCTAGATTAGCACTCAATTTTCTGTAACTACATCTAATTCTATCTATTAAATAAAAACGAAATTAAACAGATTGCATCTATTTAACTCTTTTACATTGTAATTAATACAATGAAATAAAACTGAAAATAGCCTGTTAATTTAAATTGTGCGTGTGTGTGTGTGTGTGTGTGTGTGTGTGTGTGTGTGTGTGTGTGTGTGCGTGTGCGTGTGTGTGCGTGATTATGTTGGTTGGTTGCCTCTCGTTCTAACTTTTTTGTCTGCTTAATGGTTAGAATAGCAAAAAGAAAAAATGATAGCACAATGACAGAAAAGAAAAACACATCCCAGCATTTGAAGAGTATAAAAGGTGAAATCAGGCCTATATAGAGATTAGTAGAGAAAAATCCCCAGTGCTTTGTAACGCCTCTATGCTAGCTTTGTATCTGTGCAAACTTTCTGCCTCACGCCAGCTTTGTATCTGTAGCGAACCTTGTTATGTATTTGTGGGGTTTTTTATATTTATGCTAGCTTTGTCAGTTTTAAGGCTTTTTTCCCTAGCCTTACATTTTTTGTTGATTTTGACCTTTGCAATAGCTTTACGCTTATGTACATTTTCAGCTTTATCCATACTTTGTACTGTTGCCTTGTATTCTTATAAAAGCCTTGTATTATAATTGTTTTAGCATTGTGCAAGTATTGTATTTTTGTATACATTTTCAGCTTTGTGATACCCTTCTGCTAACATTCTTTTTCTTTTTCAGTCTCTAGCTCTATGTTGGCCTTAGACTGGGCATATCCTATCCCTTTCCCTGCTGGTTAAATAATACTAGTAATACTACTACTTCTACTACTACTACTACTGATAATAATAAAAATAATTATTATTATTAATATTATTATTATTATTATTATTATTATTGTATAATCATTATTATTTATTAATAATAATTAATAATAATAATTATTATCATTATTATGCTAATAATAATAATAATAATAATAATAATAATAATAATAATAACATGAGGTTCAAAGCGTGGGAAAAAGTAGCGGCTTATAGTCCGGTACTTTTTTCCCGCGCTTTGAACCCCGCGGCTTAAACAACGAAGCGGCTAATTTATGGATTTTTCCTGGGTTTTTCCCAGCTTCACAAGCTTCAAGACAAAAAACTGAGCCTCATAACATTAGACCAATGAAATTGTCGAACAGGTTCAGTGAAATTCTTTATATTAAATCGGATGCGCTCCCACTGAATCGGGCCGCACATCATAAATATGGATGGGGTCTACAGGAAAAGCTCCACCGATGGTGATTTTTAAATGCACGACAATGCCAAAAGAAAAACTCCTGAGAGGAATTGTTGTGAAAGGAAGGAGGAAGACAGTGAACAATGACTTTCTTGGTAGGCTACTGTTTAGATACAAGCCGTGTAACAGTCACTGTCTTTCGTTAAAGCCTGTGTAAAGTTCATTAGTTTCAGTGTAGACACCTGCGGCTTATAGACAGGTGCGGCGTATTTATGTTCAAAATAAAAATCTTTGTAAAATTCAGTGGGTGCGGCTTATATTTGGGTGCGCTTAATAGTCCGGAAATTATGGTATATACATATTACGCATACTATGTATACATATTATGTACAGTACATAAAACTAAATTCTGAATCGAGTCTACAGTAGCAGATATAGTACAATTTAGAACAATTTATGTATACCATATTAAATAATAGTAATTCTATTCAGTGGGATTCCTATCTAACAGCAGATTACTGTAATCACTGGTACTGCGTGGAAATCTGTAAGAGCTGTACAAACTTTAGTGAAGAACATGGATGAAAGGACACACACACACAAATACACAGCTAGCATCACTTCAGCGGCTTTAACAACTTTTCACGAGTTCTAAGCTCAGCTGAGCCTACAATGCTTTAAGCTAAAAGCTGTCAAAAGACATCTAATATGGCTGTGCCTTTTCAGCATGACTGAAATAGGACATACTGCACTTCCTAATCTATACATGATGACAGCTTGATAATACTTCCACCAGAGCTCGGAACCAGAAACAACAAAAAGGTCTTTAGTATTGTATAGGAAGTAGAATCATTTAATATTGTTCTGTTTCTGGTTAATATAAATATCTTTCCAGTCCAATAGATAATCATTGATATTTTACCTTAACATCTTTCGAATCGTCATAACATCCTGCGTGATTTCATTCAGCTTAACACACTATGGCTGTGATTTTATTCTTAAAAAAACATATATTTCTTTTCTAATGACAGTATGTACCTTTGGAATATTCATTCATTCATTTTTTAGTTACTGCTTTTATCCCGGGTAGCATCATGCTGAATCGGGTGCTAATCACGGCAACTCTTGGGGTGGAGAGGAAATACACTCTGCATATTATACTAGTCAATCTAAGGGTACCATAAACACATATATGAACAGAAGAAACTCAGTGTAGCCTAGTTGAACTACAGACATGGTGGGAGAAAACCCCACAATTTCACAGTGATGGGGAAAACCATGCACACAAAATCAGTAAAAGCTCAGGATCAAACCAGGGACCTTGGAACTATAAGGTGACAATCCTACCCTCTGCGTCACTGTGTCACTGATGGCGGTAAATTATATGGGCTTTTTTTATAGCTATATGTCAGAGCTCAAACTGTAATATTCCATAGCGTCTGTCCGTGTCAAGACAAGCACATCTTCTGCATCAAATAGCTTGCAAACCATTTTTTCATTATGTTCCAAACAGTTTTTAAAAAACGTTTGGGTTTGAAATGCAAAAACGGAAAATGTTAAATACTGTTCTCTTTAAAATCATCATAAACATGTTCGCAATGCATTCTTAAAAAAATGTTTCTTAATATTTCATGTACAGGACATCATGAAAATTTTTGGCACGCTTTGAACCCCACGGCTTAAACAACGAAGCGGCTAATTTATGGATTTTTCCTGGGTTTTTCCCGGTTTCACAAGCTTCAAAGCCAAAAAACTGAGACCCATAACATTAGACCAATAAAATTGCAGGAGGGGTTTAGGTGAACCAATGAAACTTTTTATATTAAATCAGACACGCTCTCACTAAATCACACATCATAAATATGGATGAGGTTCCGCTGACGTTTGACCTGCCGCTCACTCACTAACTCCAGTTGCAACAGAAATCATATAAGCACAGACAGGTTTCCAAAACTCGCGCTTTTTTATTTTTCTTTGCTACAGCGTTACGGGTTAGTCAAAGAAACTTAGAAATGAGCATCAAAAAATAATAAGGACATATTCCTCGGTCTTGCACACATGCAGTAATACCGGAAAAAAGGCGACAGGCTGGTCCCAAAATGCCGCTCTGCTCTTAAAGGAGCCACAACATATTTCACCCATTACACCGTGTAACAGACACTGTCTTTCGTTAAAGCCTGTGTAAAGTTCATTAGTTTCAGTGTAGACACGGCTTATAGACAAGTGTGGCTTATTTATGTTCAAAATAAAAATGTTTGTAAAATTCAGTGGGTGCGGCTTATATTTGGGTGCGCTTTATAGTCCGGAAATTACGGTAGTCATATTAGAATGCTACTAAGTATTATTAACCAACATGAAACTAGATTTAAAATGTTTTTCAAGCTTTAAAATCAACTGACCTATGGACCTGCAAATGTTGTTCCACATCACTATCAATTCACATGCTATTCGTGCAAACCTAAATTAGGTCCAGCAGTTGATATAGCGCTACAGGGCGCTTGCAAGAACCGCAGGACTCGTACGCTTAACTGGCATCAAGGTCTCCGGACGCCATGTCAAAGGCTCTGAAAGCCACTTTGCTCGCTGCTTTCGTATTGACCTTGTTAGGCTTCTTTAAATCATCATATCACCATGGCTTTCTGTCTCACCACGATCTTCTCCACTGAGGCCACTGGTTCTTTGATTGACAGTCACTAACGACTGCATAGATGTCATTGGTGCTGTGTTTGCCCACTTTGGCCAATGCTTTTAAAGAAAAAACACAGAATAAAGAGAGCGAACAGCGCAAACACACCCATCAGAACTGCTGCCTATTCAGGCAATTCACTGAAAGCTTTACTAAAAAAAGCATCCAAATACAGCATACTCGCTTCCATATGGCAAAAACCATTAATGCCATCTGCAGTGGATTGAGTTAGATTTCAGTCCTTGTACTGTTTTAAAAGAGACACAAAACTGTGTTTAAGTCTGCAAATGACAGGAAGGGGGTAGCACATGGCAGTCATCCTAAATACAATAAGCTGCTTTAAGATCACAAAAGAATCTTAAAACAGCATCACAAAAAATCGCATCAATCGATGTGTGCAAAAAAAAAAAAAAAAAACCCAGTCATAGGTTTGGCAAATCCAGCAAGTCTTTATACTTTAGCCCTTTAACATACGATCGGTGTTTCGCTTACTGTGGATGAATGGTCTAGCATGAATGGCATACCTAGCATTGGGATGCTGCTGCATCGAAAAGGAATAGCCTTGCTAATTGTGATTCAGCTTCTCCTCTCTCCTCCTGGTCTATGCTCAGGCAGCTGCCTCCATTTATGCAGGGCACATTTCAAATGAAAGGACAGAGAGAGAAAGAGCGAGAGAGAGAGAGAGAGAGAGAGAGAGAGAGAGAGAGAGAGAGAGAGAAAGAGGGAGGGTATTAAACTTGGCTCAGTGTTCGAAGGGGGAGGGAGATGAAAGGGCGCACAATGGTTGCACAGTAATTCGTAATAGAAAGCCTGGACACTAAATGCAAAAGAAAAAAAAACGAGTTATCGAGTTAGCCTAGCCTGGGTTATGTGTCTCCAAGAACATCCGCACACAATTCTTCCAGCCAATGGGAGCAGAGTTTACACCAAACAGTTAAATGACGTATAAGGACGTATTCCACTACAAACCTCTCCACAGCTCATTGCAACTGAAGCAGCAATGATGAGGGAAGGAGGGAAAAAAGTGCCAATAATCCGTGTGTGGGCCCATGTGAAAGACTGTGCCGTTGTGTGTGTGTGTGTGTGTGTGTGTGTGTGTGTGTGTGTGTGTGTGTGTGTGTGTGTGTGTGTGTGTGTGTGTTTTTCAGTGACTGAAGAATCTCTTGGCACAACTCTCGCTGTGTACGCTGCAGAGAGGGATCAATGGGATGCTGTTCCTCATCTTTCCTTCGCGTCTCCTCTCGTCGCACGGATCCACAGCTCTCACGTCTCTGGCAGCTCCGGCACATGAAATCTGATGCTAGTAAACAGTCTATTTATCAAATGAAGCTAGCTGTCCAACTTTATCAGCTGTAACAGGGAGCAGACTTTGCTACTGAGAGGAGCATTGTAAAAATGATTCCATGAACCATGTTATTATGGATATTCTGTTTTCTCGAAGAAGCGTTTCATAACTCCAAAGTGGCGGCTCGGCTCGGCAAACTATGACATATGACGAGTTCATAGACAGATAGCTACTACTTAATGGCACAGATGGACATCTCTACCATGCTCAGATCATTAATTTCCTCAGCTTAGAGCAGAAGGGTAGAGAGAGATGAAAAAAAAACAACCCCCCATCTCAAACCACCAGCATTCATAATTACCCATCCAAAACATCTCCCAGCACTGACCTGGAGAGGAACCAACAGCTGCTTCACCCGAAAGCAGCTCTATCTAATACACCTCATTGTCCTTGTTGCTGTTTTTTTTTTCCCGGCTTATCATTTTAACTGTAAATCCACCAGGCACAATATAGCACTCGTTTGAGTGTCATACATAAATGACATCCTGCTATAAAGATCTGACTTTATCTAATTTAGCACGTCAGAAAATTAGCTGTAAAATAAACACTGTCATGCCACGCATATGTACCAGATGGGATATTTTGTCATCTATGCCAAAGCTATCCTGTTTAAAAAAAAATGTTCTCACATAATTTGTTTCTTTTATTCTATGTTTCAGAACCTTTGCCATAGCTTAAGAAAACAACCCTTTCAGCTGGATTCACCCCAAGGACATCTCTCAAAGGTAGCATAATTTCACATGTTCAGCGCCTTTTCTTTTTTTATTCTAACCTTACGACACTGTAGCTAGACTGCTGGATCCAACATTGTCTTTGATGTGCTTTTGCTTTTCACTGATCTGATTATTTATGATGCATGACTCAAATACCAGATCTGTACAAACTGGCCGGTTCCATTCTGCAGTAACTGGGTCCATTTGAAATGATTACGATATTCATTGTATATGTCAGTAACATATATATATATATATATATATATATATATATATATATATATATATATATATATATATATATATATATATTAGCTATGTATACCACTGTGTATGTAATGAATCCTTTCTGGTTTTTAATACATTTGAAAGCATTCTCTCTTTGAAATAAATTGGCAGCACTCTATCAGCACAGACAAGCAGACCATAAGAGCTTTCATGTCGTTTCATTCTTTCGGTATTTTTATCTGCCGCCGTCGGACTGGCAGTCCGTCACATGGAATGCTGCCATTCACTGTATGGCTTTGGAAAGAAATAAAACAGAATACCAGGTGGCAAGGTGGAGCATTTTCCATATTTTGACACTACTCAGTCACTATCAACCATTCCACAGTGGCACAACAGAATTAAAAATAATCTAAACGATAAACGTGTCCAATTTTATTTTTTATTTATTTTTTGTCGTACATGTTTAAATATGTGCACAAGAACATGATTACTGACTCTGTGCTGATTGCTGTTTTTGATTATACCAAACAAACTGGTAATGAGACTCTATTAGAAGGAATGATTTAATCCCAGCACCTCTCAGAAACATACACCTGATGAATCTTTCATTACTGCATATTACTTGATTATTCGTGGCGCACAATAACACGTTTAATCGTACTCTTTATGAGCGGTACTAAAATAAGAAACTTAAGTTAATAAGTCGGTGAGCATGAGCCTTGTAGAAACATGCTGCAGATCATTACCTTTAAATTTGCTACATGGTAACATTGCATGAAATTGCAGAGAGAGAGAGGACAGACTGCTTTACGCTAAGCGACATATCTGCAGGGCAATCCTTCAAGAGAACAAATGAGTCCAAAGCCCCTGCTCTTTTTCCTTTCTTAATCAACCATATTGATCGGTCTGTGTGGGAGCTTTCTGGAGAGCTTTGTGCATCCGTGGATCGGCGTATATACTTTGGGGGTGTTTGGCAGGTTTATTTGCGCTGCCTCAAGACAATAGTGCCTCTGAGTGAGGTGATTAAAAGTGCCTTCTCATTGAGCTCCCCACTTTAATCAATGGTTCTCTGTGATCCCGAACAGAGCTGAGAGACAACCTCTGAACGTTCTACTAGCAAAGAGGGACAAATGCTGGGGTAAGCAGGTGCCAATTCCTACTTTCACAGTGGCTCATGAAAAGAACTTGCCATTTTAGGTTGTGTAATGCCCAATTAAACAAATCTAATGCAGGGGAAAAGGGGGGTCATTTCATTAAGTGGATAAGGTTAATGAGTTATTTGTATGGTTGATGTCTTCTGGCGGTTTCAAAGGTTAGGTGCCTCCATCCTGCTGCCCTTTGGAGTTATGGTTAAAATGTGCGCTTTTACACGCTCTCCCAAGCAACCATAATGAGGGTCAAGACACACTCTGTGTACAGATGTAAGACTGTTAAACGAGAAGGCTAAAAAGGGATGAACACTGGGACCCTCTCCCATCAACAATTTCTTCTATTTTGTTATAGAAAACCTCACTATTCTGCACTCAATACAAGGTTACAAAGTCATTCCTAGTAAGAAAGGTAAAGGATGTATAGCGTCTTGTGAATTTCAGTTCAAAAGTCATACTAAATGGACATCATATGTTGCTTTCTTCATATGCAGTTTTTAAATCGCCTGACTTCAGATTGAAAGCACAGCTTTATAGCATTTATACAGCAAGGAAAAAAAAGGTGGGATCATGAATCTAGCTCAATCAACTCACCCTGATTCGACTGGCTAAGGCAAAAATGCAAGGCAGCTACAATCTTTTTGTCATGACTGTCATATGAATGGGCAGCGGGTGCTTCTTAAGAGCAAGTATTGGACAAACACAAACAAATGAGGCAGCTCGCAGTGACTCAGTGCTCTAATGAACCAGTGTATTGACTCACTGAATTCGCTTTCTGTCTACAATGGCTGTGTGGATCCCAGCAGCCCATCTGAATATCAATAACTGTGTGCGTATGGATGGACGGACGGTGGGTGAGGGGGGTTAACAGCAGTTATCACACAGCAGTGTGAGTGCACCGAGAAACAAGAGGTCCCTGCGCTCTGCATGTGCATGCAGCTTTGTGAAAACATAGCATCAGGAAATTGTGTGGTAGCTTTTTTTTTTTTTTTTTTTTTATAGCTATAGATGTGATGATATACTGTATATCTCATTCTTGTGCTTAACATCCGATATTTTTTCAAAACACTGTGTGTATACTATAATCATCACAATTCTACTATCCAGTGTCACACACAAGATGTGTTACATTCTTCCTCATGTTGCCTAAAGGAGGTGTTCCTTGTCACGCTCACTTCTGGCTTGCTCATTAGGGATCTAGCTCTATAGCTAGATTTCTGTAATAGTGCTTTGTGACAATGTTAATGGGGACTTAATCTTTGAAGCACATATTTGTCTAGAATGTATTTTTATGCTGTAGCATTAAAAGTCCCCTTCACTAGGTCCCATAGGCCCAAACCTGTTCCAGCATGACAGTGCCTCTGTTTACAAAATGAGGTCCATGTGGACATTTTTGGACAAGTTAGAAGAAGAAGAACATAAATGGCCTGGACAGAGCGCTAACCTAACACCCTCTGAACACCTTTGGGATGAATTTAAGCACCAACATCCCTGACCTCGGTAATGCTCTATGGGGCAAATCACCACAGCCAGATTTCCAAATCTAGTGGAAAGCCTTCCCAGAACATTGCAGGAGGTTATTACAGTAAATAGGGACATATCACATATAACATATCCCATTTAGGAAATATGCATGGTATTACACAGAAAATACTAGAAGAACATACATTACAGAAAATACAAATATTAAATATTATAGAAAATAATGACTACTTTTTTTATCATTATTCTACTGGACCATCTTTGTTATTTAGATTGATCCACCACTAATCACTAACACATTATGCTTTATGTATAGGCCTTTAAAAAAGGCCTACACAGGCCCTTAAAATCCTGAAGGATAAACCCAGAGGAAGACCATGACCACACGGACCCCACTGAAAACCAACAGGGACATACTTGGAACAATGCAACAGCCTTACAGTTCTTAATGAGCATCTTCACATTCCGCATGATACCACTAATTTGAGAAATTTCCAGCACAAAGACATAATTAGACAAACTAATTAAACGCAGACTTTGTTGCACAGAGAGCCTCCGCAGTTCAAGCTATCCACCTACCTGCCGCGTGCTAAAATAAGACGGAGCCATCAAGAACATGTACGCTAATTCCCTTCGACAAGTGCACCTTGGCATACATGGAGAGGATACATTGTGTCAATGCACCAAGGGGACTAAACCACCCCCCCCCCTTCCCCTGCACAATACAAAAACAGCTTCTATCTGTGTACAAATGATATAAAGCATAAAGTGAAACGTGTTGCTGTGCGTCCATTTGTAGCCCCAAAGAAGATATGGAAATAGCCACCTCAAAGGGAAGGATTCAGTTGCAATCGATAGCTAAGTACAAGTCAAGCCTGGACATTTGAGTCTCTGGGGGATTCATTATTCATTGCTGGCAGTCCTGGAAAGGACAAAAAGAAATGCCTCAGAACAAAATAGGTTGAACCGGAGGGGCACAACCCAGAGTCCAGAGAGAACAGGAAACACACAGGTGAAGAAATATAATTGATTTAAAGAATGACAGGGAAAAGCCTGTCTCACGGGGAATCTGGAGCTCATCAGCATGGAAGTGGCAGGGGAACATGGCTCGACGAAAATTTAAATAAAGCTTCAGCCGGTACTGAGTAGTCTAAGCAGTCTTTTAATACAGACACTAAAAGAAAAAGAGCTATAGAATGGACATGGATGAAATGAAATCATTAGTGCTTGAACAGTTTCTCATTTTGAAGCTTTAAATCAATGCTCCCAATATGTCTGCACATTAGACAAACTATAATTATATTCCTTAAAATACGGGTGGTGTTTTTTTTTCCAGAATGAATCAGAGTAGCGAAAAATAAGTTGTTTTTTATTTGACACTGCTTACCCGGTTCAGAAATAAAAATTTTCATATATTTGAAATTTTTTTCCTTCACAAGAATGTGTCACTGTAGAACAAGGCTTTTGAATTCAAATATGTGAAGGTCCAGCTACTTAAAATTCTTTGATTACAAAGGTCTGAATAAACAACGAACAGCGCTGAATGACAACAACAGATCTCTTTTGGTTTAACAGGCCATGTCATTGCTTCACTAATTATAACAGAGAAGGAAAGAATGTAAATTAAAAAAGAATTAAAAAATATCCTTTGATAGCTGCTTTCAGTGATTCAGTTATAATTGCTATAAATGCATGTGATCAGCTGCAACAGAACATACTACAGAAACTGAAACCATAACGTCGGAACTACAACCACACACTGAACACTCCAACCACACTACACTGAGTGCCTGGTTGGATCTGCTTTCTATTCAGCCAATCATATTACAGCAGTCTGGAATAGGTTTTGAGACACTTCTAAAACTCAAGAATTATCACACACCAATGCCCAATGGAATCAAAATAAAAACCTATGAGTAGCATTTCGGCAGACTGAAATTCTTTGTTGATGAGAGATGAAAGAAAAATGGGCAGACTTTTTCATGGAAAGAAGGATTTGGTAACTCATATAAGTACTCTATACATCTGTGGTCAGATCAGATTCAGCTCTTTTCAGCCAAGTACTGAAATCTGAGGCTACAGTGGGCGAAGACTTACTAAAACTGGACAGTTGACAATTGGAAAAAGGCAAAGTTTGTCCAATCTGCGATTGACAAATGCCACACCCCACTAACAATGAGCAATTAAGCATGAGCTGCCAAATCTAACTATTTCCCTCAGTTGCACATGAATCATGTGGTCCAAATATGGAACTTTTCTGGTTGATCAAAAACACACAAGATGTACACCACGTTTAATCTATTTGGAGCGATTAGGACAACAGGATTTCCTCTATTTTTGATATCATCCACCCGTTACTGTTTCCAAAAACAAACTGCCCACCCAAAAGAGGCGGCCTTGTCGCTAATCGAGTGTCTGCGCCTGCCAGGTGCCAGGAGGAAAACAAAAATCCTGCCAAGCAAGGTTATCGGTCCACTGCAATAAACGGACTACATTCATTAACAGAGCCTGGAGCTGAGGGGGATCTTTCAAATTCTCACAGCTCCATGTGCCTTCCCTCACTTTCATGTGCTAAAGATTAAAGCTAAAGGCCATCTCCCTGTGCTCACACACCCATTTTTACATCCTCTCCTGTCTCATGTCTCTCTCACTCTCTCCTTCTCGCTTAACCTGCCACGCCGGCACCAGGCTTTTCTCCTCATTTTGCTGAGGAACCGCTGAATTAGGTGCCTTTCAATTCCCCCAAGGAGAGATATTAAAGAGGTGAGAGCTCTGTGCATCAGCCTTAATGCTTTCTATAAGCAGCTTACAAACAAGGGAATGAACGAGGAGGTGTTTTCTATTGGCTCATTTCTCCATTGGATCTTTTCTCTGGGGTGTGGGAGGGGGCTGTTTTTCTACTCAGCCTTGTCCCATATGTGGCACTCCGGAGTTAATGCCTGGAGTTGTTGAAACGTGTCACACTAAGGCTTGTCTTTCAAAGGCATCAAAACAGAAGGGGAAAATTGTATATAGTAATATGTTATAATATTTTATTTTAATTCCTACGAGTAAAAACCTAGTACAGAAAAAACAACCGAATGCAATGTAACACACAGGACATCACTAGACAGTAAATATGGTATTTGGAAATTCACACTGTGCAGCCTGATCAAGGACCTGCCCGGTTAGAAACCACAAATTGAATCTGACAGGAAAATTAACTGCCCATGTCAAAGTATAACCTGATAAAATATTTTTAATGGAATAATGAATGAGATGGGCTGAGATCTATGTTTTGGCTACCGACTGTTTCTTTTCCCCTGAGTGAGAGCAAGAACGGAGAAAAAAATAATAATAATCAGACTGTACAGGCCTTGACAGTAAAACCTTGACAGGTCCCAATGTGGCGATGCATACTGATTTCATCCATGCTTTGCCAGGCATCTCGAGGTTTCCAGAGAAGACAGTGTGTCGGCAAACAGGTGAAAGCTTTCTGAGCTTAATCTTGTTAATCACGCGCTCCCTGTCCCCATTTAAACACTCCAGCGAGAGAGTTTAGGGTGATAAAAAGGCTCGGCTTTCAAGAATCATGACTCATCCTTGTTCGCCAGTTAAATAAATTCATTTAGCGTGATTCCTCCCCCATGTTTGCATCTGCGACATATATTACCATCTGCGCATCTCTGACATGTATCAAAGAAAAATACTACCCAAAAGTTTTTTGTTTTTTTTTTATTTAAAAAAAGCCAGCAAAAGCTAATGGAACAAAATTACCATAATGCATAATGCTAGCTCTCTTGTACCAGCTTTAATTAGATGTTGGATGGTTATGATATTCATAGTGTGAAATTTAATGACGAGTAAAGAAATGTGCTAAAGTTTGGAAGACATTTTAGAATAGAGCTATTTTATGCGGCTTGGACAAGCATTCCTTAAAAAAGATCAGAACTTCTGGGAATCATAGCTTTGCAAAAATTCACTGACGTGAAGTGCAGGAGATAAACCGAAGCTATACGCCCTGAATAAATCATAGATATATATTCTACCTGACTTGCGATAATGCAGCAAACCCACAATCTCCTTCTGTTACTCAAGGCCGTACTGCAAAATAAAAAAACATCAGAGCTGAAAACGCATGATGCAATAGAGCTCGTACAACTAAACACAACACGACTGAGATCTCAGTGTAACATTCGGTGAGATCAAGGCTGGATTTATCAACTTTATGTTTTGCTCAAAGGCAGTAAACTGGCACTAAGAAGAACTCGTTTGTGACATTTTAATCGATAAAAATAGCGAAATAACCGTATCAATTAAGGCTTGTTTTAATTACTTGTATTTTTGTGTGAGTGTACAACCAAAGAGCTAAATAAATAAATAAATCCGAAGCCAAAATGTTCATTTGAAATGTAATGACTAGTTAGAGCAGGAATTCAGGCGAGACTTATACCACAGACAAACATTTCAGGGCCAAGGCTGTAGCACTGGTTAGCTAACTATGGCTTCAAAAAATGTGCAGTGACCTTGACGAGATGAAACAAAATACAGTTACACACGCGTTATGCAGCAAAAGATGGTTATATAACTACTAACAGTCCAAAATATGGGTGGCAGGGTGGTGCGGTGGGTAGCATTGGATAGCACTGGGAGTTGTCTCACAAGGTATATAGTTCAATCCTCATATGTTGTCCTCGTGGATTTTATATGGTTTCGTCCAACCATCCAATACCACACCACATAATGTACTGGCTATGTAAAAATGACACCTCTGGTGTGAATGGGTGTGTGTGTGTGTGTGTGTGGTGCCCTGGAGTCCCGTCCAATGTGTATTCTTTCCTCATGCCTAGTAACTAGGGATCCACACACAAGAAAGAGCATACTGAAGATTAATAAACACAATATCACCAAGCCACACATCACACAACATTTCAAGTAGAAATGAAGACAGTGACAGTGCAATATTAGCCAAATTCTAAAACAAACACCCGAAACTGTGAAATATTGTTGAGGTGAATTATAGTTTTTTTTAAGTTATAATTAATTAGGGTGAAACATCTATGAAACAAGTTAGTTCCCATTATCACTTTCATTGTAACAGCTGTAAACAGTTGTTCCCTCACCAGCTTCTCTTCGGTTCTCTCTCTTTCTCTTTCTCTCTCTCTCGCTCTCGGCTAAAAGGCAGAAAAAATGCAGGTTGTCACAACCGTAAGTTCAAGTGCTCACTCCTGAAGTCATCAAGAAAAAACTTAAAGGAACAGCTATGGATGAAAGCCATTACTCTGAAGTCACTCCATAAATATATGTTAACGTCAAAATCTCCTACCCTACATATCGCCAGAGCATCGTTTATATGTTTTACATTGTTAAAAAAAAACACTTTGTTGAAAAAATTTCTATTTATTATGATGTTTATATTATGTAAATCACTACTGCCATAACAACTGAGCATTTATATAAACCTATGATTTTCTTGCAGACAGATCTGTGTTTGTGCTTCTCTTTTAGACATAGAAAAAGCCTAAAACAAGCAGATGTAAAGATTTCCACAGGAAAGGGCTGTACATTTGATTATATAAATTATTATAGATTATATGCTTACTTTTGTGCAAGTGAACCATTCTCCACAATTCACACCACAGTGTTTATTTAACAGGGTTTAATTCCTGACTGAGTACTATTGATTTGGTGCTGAACAACTATTTCTGTGTTCATTTTGAAGCTTATGGTCATTATCTGGCTGCGAGATCCATCAACATACAACATCTTAACCTTCAGGCAAAGGCAATCAGGTTTTGATCTAAAATATCCTGGTACTTCTCTGAAAATCATGAACCATTAATCTTCGCAAGAGCCCCTGGACCATTAGCCACCACACACTCCAGACCATTCATGATATGAGTATATATATATATATATATATATATATATATATATATATATATATATATATATATATATATACAGTGGAACCTCGGAGCTCGCAGCGTCAGCGCTCGCGACCTCCCATGCTCTGGACTTTCATTCCAACCAGCGACTCTCATTCAGATCGGCTCGTGAGCAACCGCGAGCTGCTCAAAACGCTAGTTTTAACATTTCTAATCAAGGTTTATCTCATTAAAATTGTCTAAAAAATGCTTTAAAACTATTTTTATTATGTATGGAGTGAAATAGTGTTATTTACTCATTTAAATCGATTTCGTATAGTGTTCTTTGGGTTTTTACTGGGTTGGAAGGGGCGTATCAAAAGGTCGTGAAAATTCGGAACTCGCGACCGGTCTTGGTCCCTAACCCTCGCGAGCTCCGAGGTTCCACTGTATATACATATATATAATCTGTCTGTTTACTATAAGCTTCTTTATATTTTTCATAGCAGTGGAAGACAAAAGGATAATACATGTACAAACTCATTTAATTAAAGGTAACAATCAAGTTTGCAGATACAGAAAGTATACTTATTTTCTTTATAAAAAGAAAAAGGCGTAGGCAATTCATTATATCCTTATAATAAGATATATCAATATAACAACATCTTTATGCAGGTTTTTAATTAACTTTAAAGCACTGCCCCCTTCTATATTTCCTTTTTTTCTATTAGAATTTGGCTCCATTTGTTTTAATAACACAACTGCCAAATGATATCATGATTTGGCTTGTGTATCCTCCAACATGTGCTGAACATTTATTTGTTTGTCCATCATTAATTATAGAAATGAGCAATTGTAATGGTATATATATTTCGCATTATTGTAGGCATTAATTAACACAATAAATCCAAGTTATTCAAGTGGAAACATTACGGGTGAGCGTCTAATCACTGCTGCCTATTCAGGAACAGAAACAAAACTGGATTTGATATGTACTATTTTAAAACTTCACCATCATAACTGAATGCAAAATATAATCTCAGATCTGCAACTTTCACTCAAACTATTAGCTTGTTATTTGCTCCACACTAAAATCATTCTGAGTTTAAACACGAACAATATGTGAGTGCCTTGCAGGAGCATTAGCATGGCTAATTATATTTCATGCATTTATTGGCACAATAATAACGCATAAATTATTTAGGAATTGAACACACAGTGGCATCTAATTGAGGAGGATGTTAAAACTTGGAGGACAAAAAATTTGTCTTTTCTTTTCACAACAATTTATGTTAAAAAAAAAAAAATGTTTACGTGAGAAACCGAGCATGAAATTGACTTGTTTTGATTGTTAGCTTAAATCTTTAAGTGTTTATATATATATATATATATAAGCCAGCAAATGAGTCATCGCAGCATCTAAACAACTGGAATGCCCTCCTACTTCCTGCGTGCAGATTTCTGTTGAGTTGTAGCCATTCTACGAGGACAAAACCACCTTTTCCATAAAAGAATGAGAAGTGCAGGAAACATCCTAACAACGTCCTCTTGCCCCTTCTCCGGTCCTCTCTGTTCCAGAAAGTGGCCTCTTTGGCCTCCGTGCCAAAGCCTGAAACAAGAGCTTGAAGCATGAAGGGCCTGGGTGCACAAAGAAACTCCTGTCATTCTCAAAGTCCTGGGCAGGTCCCAGTTTCTCTATCACATGGGACATGCCCATTGCTGATCCAGAGGGAATCTGAGTTGCACTTCCAATTCTTTCAGTGCTCTGTAAAAGGGGACGTGCACTTACCACCTAGTCAAAGCCTGCTAACAAAGGCTAATTTCCCCCTTTTGAGAGGCTGACAGGAAGGACAAAATGTGAGAATAATTACAAACCATCTTCAAACCTGCACAACATAAGACAGGGTGTCTCAAAGCTAGAACAAATCTTTAAAAAAAATAACATTCAGACTGGAAATAAGTCTATAAACATTGACGTGCTTATCCATCTCTTTGCCTTGCTTTCACAGACACAATCCATGCCTTCTGCACCTGCAAACACCCATTGCTGAGTCATTTTACTGCTGACAGCACTGATGATAGAGCCATAATTTAATCAAGGAGCTCTTGACCACAACTACTAAAGTAGAGTAATTTACATGAAGTGTGAAAAAACGTGCACTACTCACTTCTGGGTAAAAATGCTGGCTTGATGCAAAATAAATAAATAAATAAATAAAGCTAATACAGGCTCGACAGTGAATTCCTAAATAGAGCTGCTTATCCATTTGACTAAACTTGCTACAGTTCCATTTATTCCACTGGAAAAAAAAAAAGCTTACCAGAATACAACATTAGGTGATACATGAGGTATTTACTGAGAGCTGCTGAATGTGAAGGATGTGAGGGTAAGTGTAGTGTTTGCACGGTAGTCTGTGCCATGTGCACTCTGCTTGTCTGCTTGTCTGTAGCATAAAAGGCAAAAAGCAACATCTTAACCGGAGGCTTACGCTGCGGCAGCTGCTCCAATACTGTACAATGGCAGACATGCAAACTCTTCGTCGTGATATTGTTTACATTAAGCCCCGGTCAATCACAAACACGCCTAGCATAGATTACAGTACTGAACTGAAACATGTCTGTCTGAAAATAATAATAAAAAAATACCACATATCATTTTGCCACAGCTTGATTTAATATGCACTAACACGGGGCAAGAGGAAGAAAAAAATGCTGAATATAAGCAAATATGAAAGCAAGCGAGAGGAAGTCTGGAAGGCAGAGTGCACACGGATATGAAATGCAATCAAGGCGTTGAGAAAAATCTCCCCTGGATCTCACCTCTGTGTAATTACAGAACGCTTTGGCAGCCCTTGTGGGGGGAGGGAGTGTTTAGGGGAGGGTACGGATCTTATGGAGCAGTAGGGTTGAGGGTGCAATAGGGCTCTCGTTAGTGATGGGACAAAGGCCCAATCTACACTATCATGCCATTGTCAGCATTTCTACCAACATCCGTGACCCACTTTCAGGAATTTTGCCTGATTCTGACGGAGCATTCCGAGCCAAGGAGAGGCTCCTTATTCAACACAATCAGATTAACACACAAGAAAGACTAAGTGTGCGAACCTGTAGCCTGAGATAACACAAAATCTATATATTAGTGTCAATAGGTCAGTGAATCCAGCTTTCGAAACATGAACCAGTGCAGCTTCTGCAGATAAACTGTAGCTACTCTGTTGTGGGTTTGTATAATTGTGTATCATGTATTTACATACAATATATTATCAAGGTAAACACATCTCTTCGGACCAGAGCCTACCTACAGCTTTGGAGACATTAGCTCAAAAACTGATAGCAAAAAATTATTATATATAAAGAATTATTTAGAAATTACTGTACAAGGAAGTGTTCATTTATTCCTGCCGCATCAAATTCGCGACAGCTGTGTATCAGTCTCAGACTTGGTCTGTGATGCTAGAAAAAAAAATACATGAAGAACCACAACAAACCAAACTCTAATTATTTCTTGTAAAACATTAAAACCTGTCGCAAGTCAGTCAGTTGGAAACTGGACCGTCACAAAAGTTGACTGCGTAGGTTTATATTTATCACACAATTAATTATGATAT